>NC_029788.2:99948989-99952636 GCF_000816755.2 Arachis ipaensis
TCTACCTTCTCCTTCTATTCTTCTTTTCCTCTGACACTTTAAGGAATCTCTATACTGTGACATAGAGGATTCTCTATTTTCTTGTTCTCTTCTCTTTCATATGAGCAGGATCAAAGATAAAGGCATACTTGTTCAAGCTGACCCTGAACCTGAAAAGACCTTGAAGAGAAAGCTAAGAGAAGCTAAAGAACAATTCTCTTTAGAGGGCCTAACAGAGCTCTTCAAAGAAGAAGAAACCATGGAAGCCGAAAACAACAACAATGCCAACAATACAAGGAAGGTGCTTGGTAACTTTACTGCACCTACTCCTGATTTCTATGGGAGAAACATCTCAATCCCTGCCATTGGAGCAAACAACTTTGAGCTTAAGCCTCAATTAGTTTCTCTAATGCAACAGAATTGCAAGTTTCATGGACTTCCATTGGAAGATCCTCATCAGTTCTTAGTTGAATTCTTGCAAATCTGTGACACTGTCAAGACCAATGGGGTTGACCCTGAAGTCTACAGACTTATGCTTTTTCCTTTTGCTGTAAGAGACAGAGCTAGAACATGGTTGGATTCACAACCTAAGGAAAGCCTGAACTCTTGGGAAAAGCTAGTCAATGCCTTTTTGGCAAAGTTCTTTCCACCTCAAAAATTGAGCAAGCTTAGAGTGGAAGTCCAAACCTTTAGACAGAAGGATGGTGAGTCCCTCTATGAAGCTTGGGAGAGATACAAGCAATTGATCAGAAGGTTCCCTTCTGACATGCTTTCAGAATGGAGCATCATAGGAATCTTCTATGATGGTCTGTCTAAACTATCCAAGATGTCATTGGATAGCTCTGCTGGAGGATCTCTTCATCTGAAGAAGACGCCTGCAGAAGCTCAGGAACTCATTGAAATGGTTGCAAATAACCAATTCATGTACACTTCTGAAAGGAATCCTGTGAATAATGGGATAACTCAGAAGAAAGGATTTCTTGAGATTGATACTCTGAATGCCATATCGGCTCAGAATAAAATATTGACCCAACAAGTCAATATGATTTCTCAGAGTCTGTCTGGAATGCAAGCAGCAACAGGCAATACTAAGGAAGCTTCTTCTGAAGAAGAAGCTTATGATCCTGAGAACCCAGCAATGGAAGAGGTGAATTACCTGGGAGAATCCTATGGAAACACCTATAATCCTTCATGGAGAAATCATCCAAATCTCTCATGGAAGGATCAACAGAGACCCCAACAAGGTTTCAACAACAACAATGGTGGAAGAAACAGGTTTAGCAATAGCAAGCCTTTTCCATCATCTTCTCAGCAACAGACAGAGAATTCTAAGCAAAACCCTTCTGACTTAACAATCATTGTCTCTGATCTAATCAAAACCACTCAAAGTTTTATGACTGAAACAAGGTCCTCCATTAGAAATTTGGAGGCACAAGTGGGTCAGCTGAGTAAGAAAGTTACTGAACTCCCTCCTAGTACTCTCCCAAGCAATACAGAAGAGAATCCAAAGAGAGAGTGCAAGGCCATAAACATGTCTCACATGACCGAACTTGGAGAGGAGGAAGAGGCAGTGATTCCCACTGAGGAAGACCTCAATGGACGTCTTCTGACCTCCATGGAGTTCCCTAATAAGGAACCATGGGAATCTGAGGCTCATACTGAGACCATAGAGATTCCATTAAATCTACTTCTGCCATTCATAAGCTCTGATGAATATTCTTCCTCTGAAGAGGATGAAGATGTCACTGAAGAGCAAGTTGCTAAGTACCTTGGAGCAATCATGAAGCTAAATGCCAAGTTATTTGGTAATGAGACTTGGGAGGATGAACCTCCATTGCTCATCAAAGAACTAAATGACTTGACTAGGCAGAGATTACTTCAAAAGGGACAGGACCCTGGAAAGTTCTCAATCCCTTGTACCATAGGCACCATGACCTTTGAGAAGGCTCTGTGTGACCTAGGGTCAAGCATAAACCTTATGCCTCTCTCTGTAATGGAGAAGCTAGGGATCATTGAGGTACAAGTTGCTAGAATCTCACTGGAGATGGCAGACAATTCAAAGAAACAAGCTTATGGACTTGTAGAGGATGTCTTGGAAAAGGTTGAAGACCATTTCATCCTTGCTGATTTCATAGTCCTAGAGACTGGGAAGTGTATGGATGAATCCATCATCCTTGGCAGACCCTTCCTAGCCACGGCAAAAGCTGTGATTGATGTTGACAGAGGAGAATTGATCATTCAAGTGAATGAAGACTCCCTTGTGTTTAAAGGTCAAGGATATCCCTCTGTCACCATGGAGAGGAAGCATGAAGAGCTTCTCTCAATACAGAGTCAAACAGAGCCCCCACAGTCAAACTCTAAGTTTGGTGTTGAACCCCCACATTCAAACTCTAAGTTTGGTATTGGGAGGTTCCAACATTGCTCTGAACATCTGTGAGGCTCCATGAGAGCCCACTGTCAAGCTATTGACATTAAAGAAGCGCTTGTTGGGAGGCAACCCAATCGTTACTATTCTATGATAGTTTTCTATTTTCTATTGTTATTTTATGTTTTCTTTAGGTTGATGATCATGTGAAGCCACAAAAATAATTGAAAAAGCAAAAACAAAGTGAAAAATAGAATGAAAAACAGAACACCCTGGAGGAGATAGTTACTGGCGTTTAAACGCCAGTAAAGGTAGCAGAATGGGCGTTACGCCCAGTCTGGCACCATTCTGGGCGTTTAACGCTAGAAAAGGGCACCAGACTGGCGTTTAACGCGAGGAATGGGCAAGAAGCTGGCATTAAACGCTAGAAATGGGCAGCAACCTGGAGTTTAACCCCAGGATTAACAGCAAGAGGCATTTTACACGCCACATGGTGCAGGGATGAGAAATCCTTGACACCTCAGGATCTGTAGACCCTACAGAATCCCCACCTACCCCACCTCTCTCTCTCTTCTTCACCCATTCACCAATCACCTCAATACCTCTTCCCCAAAAACCCTTCACCAATCCACATCCATCCATCATAAAACCCCACCTACCTCACCATTCAAATTCAAACCACTTTCCCACCCAAACCCACCCATAATGGCCGAACCATACCCCCTCCCCACTCCTATATAAACCCATCTTCACTCCTTCATTTTCACCCAACATACACACTACCTATCCCCCTTGGCCGACACATAAAGCCCCCTCCATCTCCTCTATTTCTTCTTCTTCTACTATCTTCTTTCTTCTTTTGCTCGAGGACGAGCAACCTTCTAAGTTTGGTGTGGTAAAAGCTAAAGCTTTTTGTTTTTCCATAACCATTTATGGCACCAAAGGCCGGAGAAACCTCTAGAAAGAGGAAAGGGAAGGCAAAAGCTTCCACCTCCGAGTCATAGGAGATGGAGAGATTCCTCTCAAGGGTGCGTCAAGACCACTTCTATGAAGTTTTGGCCAAGAAGAAGGTGATCCCCGAGGTCCCTTTTAAGCTCAAAAAGGGCGAATATCCGGAGATCCGACATGAGATCTGAAGAAGAGGTTGGGAAGTTCTCACCAACCCCATTCAACAAGTCGGAATCTTAATGGTTCAAGAGTTCTATGCCAATGCATGGATCACCAAGAACCATGATCAAAGTGTGAACCCAGACCCCAAGAATTGGCTTACAATAGTCCGAGGAAAATACTTGGATTTTAGTCC
>NC_029788.2:99952853-99965093 GCF_000816755.2 Arachis ipaensis
GTTCAACTAAGAAGGCATGACCTCAAGTCCGTGGCTAGGGGATGGTTGGAGTTCATCCAACGCTCAATCATTCCTACTAGCAACCGGGCCGAAGCTACTATAGACCGGGTTATCATGATACATAGCATCATGATTGGAGAAGAAGTGAAAGTTCATGAGGTTATATCCCAAGAACTCTACAAGGTGGCAGACAAGTCCTCCACTATGACAAGGCTAGCCTTCCCTCATCTCATTTATCACCTCTGCAATTCGGCTGAAATCGACATAGAGGAAGACATCCTCATTGATAAGGATAAGCCCATCACTAAGAAAAGGATGGAGCAAACAAGAGATCCCACTCATGGACAAGAGCATGAGAAATTTCCTCATCATGAAATCCCTGAGATGCCTCAAGGGATGCATTTTCCTCCACAAAATTATTGGGAGCAAATCAACACCTCCCTAGGAGAATTAAGTTCCAACATGGGACAACTAAGGGTGGAGCACCAAGAGCATTCCATCCTCCTCCATGAAATTAGAGAAGATCAAAGAACCATGAGAGAGGAGCAACAAAAGCAAGGAAGAGATATTGAGGAGCTCAAGCACTCCATAAGATCTTCAGGAGGAAGAACAAGCCGCCATCACTAAGGTGGACCCGTTCTTTTATTTCATTGTTCTTATTTTCTGTTTTTTTTTTCGAAAATTGTGCTCTATGTTTATCTATGTTTGTGTCTTTATTACATGATCATTAGTGTCTAAGTGTCTATGCCTTAAAGCTATGAAAATAAATCCATCACCTTTCTTAAATGAAAAATGTTTTTAATTGAAAAAGAAAAAGAAGTACATGAATTTTGAATTTTAAAACAGTTTAATTATTTTGATGTGGATGCAATGCTATTGTTTTTCTGAATGAATGCTTGAATAGTGCATATTTTTTAATTTGATTGTTTATGAATGTTAAAATTATTGGCTCTTGAAAGAATGAAAGGAAAAGGGGAAATGTTATCTGATGATCTGAAAAATCATAAAATTGATTCTTGAAGCAAGAAAAAGCAATGAAAAGCTTGCAGAAAAAAAGATATATGCGAAAAAAGCAAGCAGAAAAAGCCAATACCCCTTTAAACCAAAAGGCAAGGGTGATAAAAAGGATCCAAGGCTTTGAGCATCAGTGGATAGGAGGGCCCACAGGAATAAAATCCTGGCCTAAGCGGCTAAACCAAGCTGTCCCTAACCTTGTGCTTGTGGCGTGAAGGTGTGAAGTGAAAACTTGAGACTGAGCGGTTAAAGTCGAGGTCCAAAGCAAAAAGAAGAGTGTGCTTAAGAACCTTGGACACCTCTAATTGGGGACTCTAGCAAAGCTGAGTCACAATCTGAAAAGGTTCACCCAGTTATGTGTCTGTGGCATTTATGTATCCGGTGGTAATACTGGAAAACAAAGTGCTTAGGGCCACGGCCAAGACTCATGAAGTAGCTGTGTTCAAGAATCAACATACTTAACTAGGAGAATCAATAACACTATCCGGATTTTGAGTTCCTATAGATGCCAATCATTCTGAACTTCAAAGGATAAAGTGAGATGCCAAAACTGTTCAGAGGCAAAAAGCTAAAAGCCCCGCTCATCTAATTAATACTGATCTTTATAGATGTTTTTGGAATTCATTGTATATTCTCTAATTTTTATCCTATTTGATTTTCAGTTGCTTGAGGACAAGCAACAATTTAAGTTTGGTGTTGTGATGAGCGGATAATTTATACGCTTTTTGGCATTGTTTTTAGTATGTTTTTAGTATATTTTAGTTAGTTTTTATTATGTTTTTATTAGTTTTTAAATAAAAATCACTCTTCTGGACTTTACTATGAGTTTGTGTGTTCTTCTGTGATTTTAGGTATTTTCTGGCTGAAATTGAGGGATCTGAGCAAAAATCTGATTAAGAGGCTGAAAAAGGACTGCAGATGCTGTTGGATTCTGACCTCCCTGCACTCAAAGTGGATTTTCTAGAGATACAAAAGCCCAATTGGCACGCTCTCAATTGCGTTGGAAAGTAAACATCCTGGGCTTTCCAGCAATATATAATAGTCTATACTTTGCCCGAGATTTGATGGCCCAAACCGGTGTTCCAAGTCAGCCCAAGAATGCTGGCGTTTAACTCCAGAATTGGCACAAAAGCTGGAGTTAAACGCCCAAACTGGCACAAAAGCTGGTGTTTAACTCCAAGAAAAGTCTCTACACATGAAAGCTTCAATGCTCAGCCCAAGCACACACCAAGTGGGCCCGGAAGAAGATTTCTGCATTAATTACTCATTTCTGTAACCCTAGGCCACTAGTTTTCTATAAATAGGACCTTTTGCTATTGTATTTTCATCTTTGATAAGTCTTATGCTATCTTAGACACATTTGGGGCTGGCCTCACGGCCATGCCTGAACCTTGTTCTTATGTATTTTCAACGGTGGAGTTTCTACACACCATAGATTAAGGTGTGGAGCTCTGCTGTTCTTCATGAATTAATGCAATTACTACTGTTTTTCTATTCAATTCACGCCTACTTCTTCTCTAAGATATCACTTGTTCTTCAACTTGATGAATGTGATGATCCGTGACACTCATCATCATTCTCACCTATGAACGTGTTCCTGACAACCACCTCCGTTCTACCTTCGGTTGAGTGTGTATCTCTTGAGTTTCTGATCTAAGATTGGAACCTTCGTGGTATAGGCTAGAATTATTGGCGGCCATTCCTGAGATCCGAAAAGTCTAAACCTTGTCTGTGGTATTCCGAGTAGGATCTGGGAAGGGATGACTGTGACGAGCTTCAAACTCGTGATTGTGGGGCGTGTGACAGACGCAAAAGGATCAATGGATCCTATTCCGACATGATCAAGAACCGACAGCTGATTAGACGATGTTGTGACAGAGCATCAGGACCATTTTCACTGAGAGGACGGGATGTATCCATTGACAACGGTGATACCCAACATAAAGCTTGCCATGGAAAGGAGTATGAATGATTGGAAGAAGGCAATAGGAAAGTAGAGGTTCAAGGGGAACAAAGCATCTTCATACGCTTATCTGAAATCCACCAATGAATTACATAAGTATCTCTATCTTTATTTTATGTTTTATTCATCTTTTAATTATCAATCCTCCATCACCATTTGAATCTGCCTGACTGAGATTTACAAGATGACCATAGCTTACTTCAAGCCGACAATCTCCGTGGGATCGACCCTTACTCACGTAAGGTTTATTACTTGGACGACCCAGTGCACTTACTGGTTAGTTGTGCGGAATTGTGACAAAGTGTGATTCACGTTTGAGAGCTCCAAGTCTTTGGCGCCATTGTTGATGATCACAATTTCGTGCACCAGTGCACAACCTCCAAGGCATGTTCTTTATTAAGAATTGGATGGAATAGATCAAGAGGCAAGTTCCCTTGGTGATGATGATCATGAGTCAAGCCCTCCTAGTGATGAACTTGCATTCGGAACTGAACCCCTTGATTTTGAAGAACCTTCTCCAAGTGAATCTAAAAATGATGTGGAGGTAGACTTTTCTAAACCCCCAACTTATGACTTAAGTGATGGGGAAGAATTAGAAGAATTTGATCAGGGTGCAGTTGAAGTTGAAGAGGCTTGCAAAGAGGTGGAAGAACTCAGAGAAGAGCACAAGGGAGTGGAGCTTGTAAAGCCATTAGAAGCACCTCTCCCTAAGCCATCACCATCCATCCTTTCATTCAAGTGGGTAAACCTCTTATCTCTAAGATTTATAATCCCACTTGAATATGGTTTGTTTGAGACGGATGGTCAACTTAGAGCTCTTTGTGGCTTTAAGAGTAAGAGGGAGATGGTCAGTGATAAGAGTTGTCATGCAAGGTTCAATATGGTTGAAAGCTCTAAGTTGCATTGCAAGGATTGGTGTAGAGCTCAATTGAATGGGTCTAGGAAGTTGTTTAGACACTTCAGTGAGAATTCAGATTGCTTGCCACCTGGTTGGAACAATGATGATCAACACAAAGACGGGTGCAAAAGTAAGATTTGGGACCCCGGAATTCATTCTAGCAATCAACACTCTTGGGGACTTGTCACTTGCTTTAACTTGCTTGAAGGCTGTATGCACCTAGTTTGGGACCCCAGAGGCTACTGGAAGTACAAACATTGGCGGGAATTCCTAGATGAGCTCAAGCGCAAGCCGCCATGACATGGAGCTCACCAAATGTCCAACTTAAGGACTTTAACTAAAAGTGCTAGGTGGGAGACAACCCACCATAGTATGATCGTTCTTTTTCAGTCTCAATTTTATTTTACTCTGTTTTCTTCTTAGTTTTATCTTATTCTATTTTTATTAGTGCTCATTCATCATGTTTGCATTAGCATCTGCATTCTGCATTCTGCATTAAAAAAAATCAACCCACGCGTGGGCGTCGATATCAATTCGACGCTTCCATCCAATGAATAGAGAGTTGTGATGGAATCGTGCGGCTGGTATGCTAGGCGCACAACCAGACCCACGCGTATGCATGACTCACGCGTACGCGTCCCATGCGTTATTGCCAATGATGACACTTACGCGTGGAATGAAAAAATTGGCTAAAAGGTGAATTAGACAGAAAGTTGTGCGGCCACTGTGCTGGAAGTGTGCGAGTCGTCATGCGTACGCGTGACCGACGCTCACGCTTCATTGTGCGATTTTTTTGCCATCCACGTGTACGCCTGGACGACGCTTATGCGTTGCATGGCTGATTCAGTTTTCACGCTTACGCGTGATGCACGCACACGCGTCGTGCCCTGTTTTTAAATTCTTACTTCTTTTTTCTCTCCTTTCTCCTTTTTCCCTCCTCTTTTCTTACCTTCTTCTTCTTCATTTCTTCAACTTCTCATCCCTATTATTTTCCATTCTATTTTACTTAATTTATCTGGATACTTTCATTCATTGCATTTCAATTGTGTGCATGTTTTTATTTTTGCATTAGTGTTAAATTTTCTTATTCAACTGTTACATCTTTTCTTGAATTATCCTGGTGCTTCATGGCTTGTTCTATTCTGATTGGGTATTATTATTCATAAGTCAATGCTATTCTTCTATGATATTTGCGTTCCATTTGCATTGATGTGCACTTATACTGTCTTTCATTACCCACACTCTCTTCCCATTGTTGCAATTCTTGCACTATTGATATGTCATCTGCTTCTACTATCTTCTCACTTGCATGTTGTAGCTACCATGTAATTGCGACCCTTATTATTCGGCATTAACCCATCCATACTCTATTTGTTTTCTTATCTTCATTTCTGGGTTACTTTTCTTCCTTTTTCTCTTCTTTCAGGATGGTCATCAAGAAGGGAAATAGAAGAACTTCTATATGGGGCAACAGACAAGTCCCTCTGCACAGCCTTTGTAGAAAAGCATCAGTTGGAACAACCCATCCACTGGCACATCTTAGCATGCACCGAAGACGGTGCAATCTTTAAGTGTGGGGAGGTCGATACCGACTTTCGGGGGTTAGTTACCTTCTTTTCAACACCAATGTTTAATTTTCTTTATTAGTTCATGGTTGCATTTGCATGTTTGATTATATGTTTGTTTGATTTTTGGGCTTATTTAACCACTGATTGGTTAAAGTAATGAGTTTCTTTTCAAGACCCTTTTTTTTTACAATATTTTACTAATTTAAATTAAAAATTTGTGTTAAACTTGTTTGAGGATTGTAATTTGGAACATGAATTATAGCTAAGAACACACAACCTACGAGATTTGAGCTTAATTACATGGTTACATTATTTAACCATAATATTTTATTCTTGTGTGTTTTCTTTCTCTATAATTGCAATCTTTACTTTGTTCCATTCTATATGTCCAGTGTTTAGTGTATTTACATGCTTGCATATGATTGAGGCCATCAATTGTTATTAGCTCACTTATCCCAAATAGCCTACCTTTTCAATCACCTTTATTTGCCACCTTGAGCCTTTTAATCCCCATTTGTTCTATATTTTACCACGTCACTAGCCTTAAGAAGAAAAATAATTAATTACATAAATTGAATCTTTGGTTAGCTTAAGATAGAGATTGTGTATCGATTAAGTATGGAGAACTGTGGGAACTTGGGTTGATAAAAGTGTACAATGTTTCATTGACAGAATATTGGGAATTTGGGTGCATACTCATATGAGACCAGAAAAATTAAAAACTCATGTGCATTGATATGTTATGTTTGCTTTCATGATGAAAAAAAAACCCAAAAATATTCAAATAAATAAATAAATAAATAAATAAGGGGACAAAATTACCCCAATGCTAAGTTTAAAATAAAAGATCAATGCATATGTGGTGAAACTAAAGAAAAGTTGATACATGAGTATGTGATGCAAAAGTGGGAATTATGGGTAACTAGGCATGATTTTAGAGTTATATAGAGTGTGTGAATGTTAGGTGAGAATTTAGGTTAGTCAAAGATTCATATTTTAGCTCACTTGGCCATACATGTACCTTTACGCTTACCTTAGCCTCGTTACAACCTTGAAAAGACCTTATGATGTTTGCATTGGTACATTAAATATTTGTTGATTGGTTAGATGAAGAACAAAGTTTTAGAAAGCATGACTAGATAAGAATAGAGTGAATTAACCCTAGACACTTGAGCGAATAGAGTGCATATACACTACCAGTGAGGGTTCAATGCTTGATTCTGTGTTCCCTGCTTTCATGAGCTATCTTCTTACAAGTTTACTTGCCTCTTATTATATGATTTGAATTAGTGGAATCTGATTTATATTTGTCTTGGATAACTTGTTTACTTTTAACCAAGTAGGCAGAGACATCTTAGCATATAGTTGCATTCATATATAGGTTGCATTTCATGAGTCTTACTTTTTCCCATTCATTCTTTTGATCTCCTTGAGCTCAGCATGAGGACATGCTAATGTTTAAGTGTTGGGAGATTTGATGCACCACTATTTTGTGGTACATCTTGTGCTTAATTGAGTGGATTTTGTCCACTAAACTCACACTTATTCATATAAATTGCATGATTTTACAATTCCTTCCCAATTTTGTTCTATGATTGAAAACTTACTTCCTAAGCCTTTAAATTGTTATTTTTAATGTCCTTTCATACCATTCGATGCCGTGATCTGTGTGTTCAGTGTTTTCAGGCTTTATAGGGCAGGAATGGCTTAGAGGATGAAGAGGAAGCTTGCATAAATAGAACGAACACAAGAAATAAAGGAGACAATCAGCGAGCATCGACGCGCACGCATGGCTCGCGCGTGCGCGTGATCTGGAGAAATTCACAGTGACGCGTGTGCGTACCTAACCCACACGCGTGATAAGCAAGATTGCACAGTACCGCGTGCGCGTACCTGACGCGTACGCGTGACACGCGAGGACGACCAGCGACGCGTGCGCGTGACTGACGCATACGCGTGACATGCGCTACCTGCAGAAATCGCAGAAAATGCTGGGGGCGATTTTGGGCTGAGTTTGGACCTAGTTTTCGGCCCAGAAATGTAGACTAAAGCCTAGGGACAAGCAGAAACTCAACACACATTGAAACATACTTTTATTTGCATAATTTTGAGGTTTAGATGTAGTTTGGAGAGAGAGAGAAGCTCTCTCCTCTCTCTAGGTTTTAGGATTTCTCTTAGTTTTAGGTTTATTTCTTCTCAATTCCAGGTTCAATGTTCCTTTAATTTAGTTTCTCTTCTACTTTTATTTGCTCTAGTGTTCTAGTTTATTTATTTTCCCAAGTTAATTTATGAATTTCTCATGTTAGATTTGATTTTCTGTTTAATACACTTTGAGGTATTTCATGTTTATGCTTGTTTTCTTCTATTTATGTTATTGATGCTTTCAATTTAAGTTAGAGTTCTCTCCTTTTGGCATTGGTTGAGTAATTGGAGACTCTTGAGTTATCAAACTCCTTCGTTGATTGATAATTGGAATTTGCTGGTTGATTTGGATCCCTCTAAAGCTAGTCTTTCCTTAGGAGTTGACTAGGACTTGAGGAATCAAATTAATTTGTCCACTTGACTTTCCTTTATTTAGTAAGGGTTAACTAAGTGGGAGCAATGAACAATTCTTATCACAATTGATAAGGATAACTAGGATAGGACGTCCAGTTCTCATACCTTGCCAAGAGTTTTCTAGTTATTAATTTTACTTTCTTGTAATTTACTTTCCTTGTTCCCTATTTCAAAATCCCAAAAAGATACTTTTCCATGACCAATAATAAATTATACTTCCCTGCAATTCCTTGAGAGACGACCCGAGGTTTAAATACTTCGGTTTATATTTTTATTGGGTTTGCTTAAGTGACAACCAAAACTTTTGTACGAAAGGATTCTCTGTTGGTTTAGAAACTATACTAGCAACGAGAACTTATTTGTGAAATTCTTTACTAGCAGAAATCTGTTTGTCACTTCCTTCTATGGAATTGTGAAAATCTTGGGGGGGGGGAGGGAGGGAGAGGAGGGGAGGATGAAGTCTCTGAAACTACAAAATAATTTCCATCCTCCATCCCTTAAAAGTTCAAAAGCTCTCTCTCTCAACCCGATGTTTTCTTTCAATATTTTTCTTTCTTATTTCCTATTATCCATCCCTCGAAAGTTTAAAAGCTCTCTTTTTCAACCCTGTGTTGACTTTCATGATTTTTCTTTCTTATTTCCAGGAATTTTGCAATAGTCTTTGTTATCAGTTACCACTTTCTCTCTTTCCACCACCTCCAACCCTAATTCTTCTTCTTTTGTATTCTGATACATTCTTTTGTATTCTGATACCTTCTCTTCCTCCAATTTCTCTCCAATTTCTTTTGTGAAATGCTCGGGGAGGGGGGTTACAAAGCCTCTGAAACTACTAAGTAATCTCCATCCTCCATCCCTCGAAAGTTTGAAAGCTCTCTATCTCAACCCTGTGTTGTTTTTCATACTTTTTCTTTCTTATTTCCAAGCATTTTGTAATAATCTCTGTTACCAGTTACCGCTGTCTCTCTCTTTCTACCACCCCCAAGCCCAATTTTTCTTATTTTGTATTCTGATACCTTCTCTTCCTCAATTGTCTCTCAAAAGATTAAACCATTACCTTCTATACAACAACCCATTTTCTACTTGCTCCTCAAATTTTACCCCTAATGCCTTCTTTTTTAAGCCCAATTGCTTCTCAATAAGAGTGGTTTCACTTTCAACAAGTAAGCACCCAGTTGTAGTTTGGTGTATCTTGAGCCTACTTTCACACACCTCTATTACTCTTTAGGAGGCATCCACCCCAGATAAACTACCTACCCCCAGTTTCCCCTGGTTTTAGCTAATTCAGTTATTCCAAATAAAAAAATTTTTAAGATGGTTCTTAAATCACTTATTATAGTATTTAAAATATAATTTAATTCGATTATGGAATTATGTTATTTATATATAATGTATTATATAAATTTTTGTATGAGCATTCCCCGTGTGATCCTAGTGTGATCCCCGTGCATCGCACGGGTCACTTACTAGTATTCACACTATAGTATCCCCATTTCTAGATCAGTTTTCCAACCCATTCTCAGTTAATACAGCAACTGATACACTTGTAAACTTCGACGCTATTGTCCTTTCATCCTTGCCAATACCGTTGTTGTCACCATAGCTCTTTTGAAGATTGGCTTCGCCGCAAACATCGGCTACGTCTTTAGAGACAACCTCTCTGAGAAAACCCGGTCATACGCCATAGCCATTTTTGGGATCGGATTTTGGATGTTTGACACGTCGCTTAACATGATCGAGGCCCCCTTCAAAGCCTTCCTTGATGACCTTGCCGCCAGTAACCAATAAAAGATACTAGCATACACATTCTTCTCATTCTTCATGGTAGTGGGAAGCATGCTAGGTTACTTAGCCACATTTTTTAGGAGATTCGAGGATATATTCCCATTCACGGTGACAAAAGCATGTAACTGGCTCTGCACATGGGGGAGGAACACGCAACCCATTGGGAGAGGAGTGTTATTAATTGCTCGTTAGCCTAAATCTAAGTTTGAAAGAAGAAAGCCATTTTCTTTTCATTTTACGTTATGAAGGTGATTGTAACTGGAAAGATGATTTATGACCTACGCTTCTGATGAGCGGATAATTTATACGCTTTTTGGCATTGTTTTTAGTATGTTTTTAGTATATTTTAGTTAGTTTTTATTATATTTTTATTAGTTTTTAAATAAAAATCACTCTTCTGGACTTTACTATGAGTTTGTGTGTTTTTCTGTAATTTCAGGTATTTTCTGGCTGAAATTGAGGGACTTGAGCAAAAATCTGATTCAGAGGCTGAAAAAGGACTGCAGATGCTGTTGGATTCTGACCTCCCTACACTCAAAGTGGATTTTCTGGAGCTACAGAAGCTCAATTGGCGCGCTCTCAATTGCGTTGGAAAGTAGACATCCTGGGCTTTCCAGCAATATATAATAGTCCATATTTTGTCCGAGATTTGATGGCCTAAATAGGCGTTCCAAGTCAGCTCCAGAATTCTTCCTACATTTTTCGAATTTATACATATTGTTCTTCATTGATCTTCAAGTTGTTCTTGATGATTTCATTGCTCTGATCTTTAAATTCTCTTGTTTTGTATGTTTTGTTGTTTCTCATATGCATTCTCAATTTGTTAGTGTCTTCTATATGAAAATTTTTAAGTTTGGTGTCCTGCATGCATTGTTTATTTGATCTTAGTTGCATTTTTATTGTTTCTCATCATCAAAAAAATTCAAAAAATATTTTTAAATTGTGTCTTTTCAAGTCAATAATACAGAGAATTGAAGATTCAGAACATTCAGCAGAGGAATCAAATAGAAAAAGCTGGGCGTTCAAAACGCCCAGTGAAGAAGGAAAACTAGCGTTTAAACGCCAGCCAGGGTACCTGGCTGGGTGTTTAACGCCCAAAAAGGTAGAGATTTGGGCGTTAAACGCCACCATTCTGGGCGTTTAACGCCAGGATGACACTAGAGGGAAGATTTTGTTTTTAATTCACATTTTTTTCAAGTTTTCATAATTTTTCAAAATCAAATCTTTTTCAAATCATATCTTTTCAATCATATCTCTTTCAAAATCAATTTCTTTCCATTTTATATTTATTTTTACTATTTTCAAAAATCCTTGCTTCAATTCAAGATTTACTTCAAAAATTTTCAAGTTGTTACTTGCCTATTAAGAAAGGATCAAACTTTAAATTTTAGAATCATATCTTCTAATTTCTTGTTTGTCAAGTAATCAACTTTAGTTTTAAAACTTTCTCTTTTTAATTTGATTTTCAATCATATCTTCTCAATCATATCTTTTCAATCACACCCTTTTTCAAAATTAATTTTCAATCATATCTTTTTCATTTCTGATTTCAAAATCACTTAATTTCTTTCCCAAACTTAATTTTCGAAAATCTCAATCAAATTTTCAAATTTCCTTTTAAAATTTTGTAATTAATTTTCGAAAATTCTTCCTCTCTTCTCAAATCCTTCTATTTAAGGGACTAACATTCCTCCTCAAGGTGCAATTCGAACCCTAATTCTTTAGTAAGTTTGAATTCTCTCATCTCTATCCTCTCCTTCTATTCTTCTTTTCTTTTGACATTTCAAGGAATTTCTATACTGTGACATAGAGGATTCCATACTTTCTTATTCTCTTCTCTTTTATATGAGCAAGAACAAAGATAAAGGCATACTTGTTCAAGCTGATCCTGAACCTGAAAGGACCTTGAAGAGAAAGCTAAGAGAAGCTAAAGAACAATTCTCTTTAGAGGGCCTAACAGAGCTATTCAAAGAAGAAGAAACCATGGCAGCCGAAAACAACAATGCCAACAATGCAAGGAAGGTGCTTGGTGACTTTACTGCACCTACTCCTGATTTCTATGCGAGAAGCATCTCAATCCCTGCCATTGGAGCA
The DNA here is from genome assembly GCF_000816755.2 of Arachis ipaensis. Lineage (NCBI taxonomy): Eukaryota > Viridiplantae > Streptophyta > Magnoliopsida > Fabales > Fabaceae > Arachis > Arachis ipaensis. The sequence continues at coordinate 99,964,729 of NC_029788.2, forward strand.
AACAACTTTGAGCTTAAGCCTCAATTAGTTTCTCTAATGCAACAGAATTGCAAGTTTCATGGACTTCCATTGTAAGATCCTCATCAGTTCTTAGCTGAATTCTTGCAAATCTGTGACACTGTTAAGACCAATGGGGTTGACCCTGAAGTCTACAGACTTATGCTTTTTCCTTTTGCTGTAAGAGACAAAGCTAGGACATGGTTGGATTCACAACCTAAAGAAAGCCTGAACTCTTGGGAAAAGCTAGTCAATGCCTTCTTGGCAAAGTTCTTTCCACCTCAAAAATTGAGCAAGCTTAGAGTGGAAGTCCAAACCTTCAAAAAGAAGGAAGGTGAATCCCTCTATGAAGCTTGGGAAAGATACAA
>NC_029788.2:99965146-99978625 GCF_000816755.2 Arachis ipaensis
TCAGGAACTCATTGAAATGGTTGCAAATAACCAATTCATGTACACCTCTGAAAGGAATCCTGTGAACAATGAGACAACTCAGAAGAAGGGAGTTCTTGAGATTGATACTCTGAATGCCATATTGGCTTAGAATAAAATATTGACCCAACAAGTCAATATGATTTCTCAGAGTCTATCTGGAATGCAAGCAACAACAAGCAGTACTAAGGAAGCTTCCTCTGAAGAAGAAGCTTATGATCCTGAGAACCCAGCAATGGAAGAGGTGAATTACATGGGAGAATCCTATAGAAACACCTATAATCCTTCATGGAGAAATCATCCAAATCTCTCATGGAAGGATCAACAGAGACCTCAACAAGGTTTCAACAACAACAATGGTGGAAGAAACAGGTTTAGCAACCATTTTCTCTGAATTAATCAAAATCACTCAAAGTTTCATGACTAAAACAAGGTCCTCCATTAGAAACTTGGAGGCACAATTGGGTCAGCTGAGTAAGAAAATTACTGAACTCCCTCCTAGCATTCTCCCTAGCAATACAAAAGAAAATCCAAAAAGAGAGTGCAAGACCATAACTACAACCCACACGGCCAAATCTGGAAAGGAGGATGAGGCAGTGATCTTCACTGAGGAATACCTCAATGGACGTCCACTGACCTCCATAGAGTTCGCTAAAGAGGAACCATGGGAATCTGAGGCTCACACTGAGACCATAGAGATTCTAGTGAATTTACTTTTCCCATTCATGAGCTCTGATGAGTATTCTTCCTCTGAAGAGGATGAAGATGTTACTGAAGAGCAAGTTGCTAAGTACCTTGGAGCAATCATGAAGCTAAATGCCAAGTTGTTTGGTAATGAGACTTGGGAGGAAGAACCCCCCATTGCTCATCAAAGAACTGGATGACTTGACTAGGCAGAGATTACCTCTGAAGAGACAAGATCCTGGAAAGTTCTCAATACCTTGCACCATAGGCACCATGACCTTTGAGAAGGCTCTGTGTGACCTAGAGTCAAGCATAAACCTCATGCCTCTCTCTGTAATGGAGAAGCTAGGGATCATTGAGGTACAAGCTGTAAGAATCTCACTGGAGATGGCAGACAATTCAAAGAAACAGGCTTATGGACTTGTAGAGGATGTCTTGGTAAAGGTTGAAGGCCACTACATCCTTGCTGACTTCATAATCCTAGAGACTGGGAAGTGTATGGATGAATCCATCATCCTTGGCAGACCCTTCCTAGCCACAGCAAAGGCTGTGATTGATGTTGACAGAGGAGAATTGATCATTCAAGTGAATGAAGACTCCCTTGTGTTTAAAGCTCAAGGATATCCCTATGTAACCATGGAGAGGAAGTATGAAGAGCTTCTCTCAATACAGAGTCAAACAGAGCCCCCACAGTCAAACTCTAAGTTTGGTGTTGTGAGGTTCCAACATTGCTCTGAACATCTGTGAGGCTCCATAAGAGCCCACTGTCAAGCTATTGACATTAAAGAAGCGCTTGTTGGGAGGCAGCCCAATCTTTACTATTCTATGATAATTTTCTATTTTCTATTATTATTTTATGTTTTCTGTAGGTTGATGATCATGTGAAGTCACAAAAACAATTGAAAAAGCAAAAACAAAGTGAAAAATAGAATGAAAAATAGAACACCTTGGAGGAGAAACCTACTGGCGTTTAAACGCCAGTAAAGGTAGCAGAATGGGCGTTTAACACCAGGAATGGGCAAGAAGCTGGCGTTAAACGCCAGAAATGGGCAGCAGCCTGGCGTTTAACGCCAGGATTGGCAGAAAGGGGCATTTTGCACGCCACCTGGTGCAGGGATGAGATATCCTTGACACCTCATGATCTGTGGACCCCACAGGATCCCCACCTATCCCACCTCTCTCTCTCTTCTTCACCCATTCACCAATCACCTCAATACCTCTTTCCCAAAAACCCCTCACCTATCAAATCCCACCATTCTCTTCACCACTCACATCCATCCTTCATAAAACCCCACCTACCTCACCATTCAAATTCAAACCACTTCTACCCGTTGGCCAAAACACAAAGCCCACTCCATCTCCTCTATTTCTTCTTCTTCTACTCTCTTCTTTCTTCTTTTGCTTGAGAACGAGCAACCTTCTAAGTTTGGTGGGGTAAAAGCTAAAGCTTTTTGTTTTTCCATAACCATTTATGGCACCAAAGGCCGGAGAAACCTCTAGAAAGAGTAAAGGAAAGGCAAAAGCTTCCACCTCCGAGTCATGGGAGACGGAGAGATTTCTCTCAAGGGTGCATTAAGAACACTTCTATGAAGTTGTGGCCAAGAAGAAGGTGATCCCTGAGGTCCCTTTCAAACTCAAAAAGAATGAGTATCCGGAGATCCTACATGAGATCCGAAGAAGAGGTTGGGAAGTTCTCACCAACCCCATTCAACAAGTCGGAATCTTAATGGTTCAAGAGTTCTATGCCAATGCATGGATCACCAAGAACCATGATCAAAGTGTGAACCCAGACCCTAAGAATTGGCTTACAATGGTTCGGGGGAATTACTTAGATTTTAGTCCGAAAAATGTAAGGTTGGCATTCAACTTGCCTATGATGCAAGGAGATGCACACCCCTACACTAGAAGGGTCAACTTTGATCAAAGGTTGGACCAAGTCCTCATGGACATATGTGAAGAGGGCGCTCAATGGAAGAAAGATTCAAGAGGGAAGCCGGTTCAACTAAGAAAGGCATGAGCTTAAGCCCGTGGCTAGGGGATGGTTGGAGTTCATCCAACGCTCAATCATTCCCACTAGCAACCGGTCTGAAGCTACTATAGACCGGGCTATCATGATACATAGCATCATGATTGGAGAGGAAGTGGAAGTTTATGAGGTTATATCCCAAGAACTCTACAAGGTGGCGGACAAGTCCTCTCCCTTGGCAAGGTTAGTCTTCCCTCATCTCATTTGTCACCTTTGCAATTCGGTTGGAATTGACATAGAGGGAGACATTCTCATTGATGAGGACAAACCCATCACTAAGAAAAGGATGGAGAAAACTAGAGAACCTCATCAAGAGCATGAGGAAATTCCTCATCATGAAATTCCTGAGATGCCTCAAGGGATGCATCTTCCTCCACAAAATTATTGGGAGCAAATCAACACCTCCCTAGGAGACTTGAGTTCCAACTTGGGACAACTAAGGGCGGAGCACCAAGAGCATTCCATCCTCCTCCATGAAATTAGAGAAGATCAAAGAACCATGAGAGAGGAGCAACAAAGGCAAGGAAGAGACATTGAGGAGCTCAAGCACTCCATAAGATCTTCAAGAGGAAGAACAAGCCGCCATCACTAAGGTGGACCCATTCTTTAATTTCTTTGTTCTTTATTTTGTATTTTTCGAAAATTGTGCTTTATGTTTATCTATGTTTGTGTCTTTATTACATGATCATTAGTGTCTTAGTGTCTATGCCTTAAAGCTATGAAAATGAATCCATCACCTTTCTTAAATGAAAAATGTTTTTAATTGAAAAAGAAAAAAAAAGTGCCTGAATTTCAAATTTTAAAACAGTTTAATTATTTTGATGTGGTGGCAATACTATTGTTTTTCTGAATGAATGCTTGAACAGTGCATATTTTTGAATTTGATTGTTTATGAATGTTAAAATTGTTGGCTCTTCAAAGAATGAAAGGAAAAGGAGAAATGTTATCTGATGATCTGAAAAATCATAAAATTGATTCTTGAAGCAAGAAAAAGCAGTGAAAAGCTTGCAGAAAAAAAAAGAGAAAGAAAAAAAAAAAGCAAGCAGAAAAAGCCAATACCCCTTTAAACCAAAAGGCAAGGGTGATAAAAAGGATCCAAGGCTTTAAGCATCAGTGGATAGGAGGGCCCACAGGAATAAAATCCTGGCCTAAGCGGCTAAACCAAGCTGTCCCTAACCATGTGCTTGTGGCGTGAAGGTGTGAAGTGAAAACTTGAGACTGAGCGGTTAAAGTCGAGGTCCAAAGCAAAAAGAAGAGTGTGCTTAAGAACCCTAGACACCTCTATAATACTGATCTTCATAGATGTTTTTGGAATTCATTGTATATTCTCTTCTTTTTATCCTAATTGATTTTCAATTGCTTGGGGACAAGAAACAATTTAAGTTTGGTGTTGTGATGAGCGGATAATTTATACGCTTTTTGGCATTATTTTTAGTTTGTTTTAAGTATATTTTAATTAGTTTTTATTATATTTTTATTAGTTTTTAAATAAAAATTACTCTTCTGGACTCTACTATGAGTTTGTATGTTTTTCTGTGATTTCAGGTATTTTCTGGCTGAAATTGAGGGACCTGAGCAAAAATCTGATTCAGAGGCTGAAAAATGACTACAGATGCTGTTGGATTTTGACCTCTTTGCACTCAAAGTGGATTTTCTGGAGCTACAGAAGCTCAATTGGCACGCTCTTAATTGCGTTGGAAAGTAGACATCCTGGGCTTTCCTGCAATATATAATAGTCCATATTTTGTCCGAGATTTGATGGCCCAAACAGGCATTCCAAGTCAGCTCAAGAATTCTGGCGTTTAACTCCAAAACTGGCACAAAAGCTGGAGTTAAACGCCCAAACTGGCACAAAAGCTGGCGTTTAACTCCAAGAAAAGTATCTACACATGGACGCTTCAATGCTCAGCCCAAGCACAGACCAAGTGGGCCCGGAAGAAGATTTCTACATTAATCACCTATTTCTGTAACCCTAGGCTACTAGTTTTCTATAAATAGGACCTTTTGCTATTGTATTTTTACACACACATCTTGGGACGTTTAGTCCTTGGACCTTTGAGGCTGGCCATTCGGCCATGCTTACACTATTTGTTCTTATGTATATTCAACGGTGGAGTTTCTACACACCATAGATTAAGGTGTGGAGCTCTGCTGTTCTTTATGAATTAATACAAAGTACTATTGTTTTTCTATTCAACTCAAGTCATTTCTTCTCCAATATATTCATTCATTCTTCAACTTGATGAATGTGATGATCCGTGACACTCATCATCATTCTCACCTATGAACATGTGCCTGACAACCACCTCTGTTCTACTAGCAGTGGCTTGAATGCGTATCTCTTGGGTTTCTAATCTAAGATTGGAACCTTCGTGGTATAGGCTAGAATTATTGGCGGCCATTCCTGAGATCCAGAATGTCTAAACCTTGTCTGTGGTATTCTGAGTAGGATCTGGGAAGAAAAGACTATGACGAGCTTCAAACTCGCGATTGTGGGGCGTGTGACAGACGCAAAAGGATCAATGGATCCTATTCCGACATGATCGAGAACCGACAGCTGATTAGCCGATGTTGTGACAAAGCATCAGGACCATTTTCACTGAGAAGACGGCATGTAGCCATTGACAACGGTGATGCCCAACATAAAGCTTGCCATGGAAAGGAGTATGAATGATTGGAAGAAGGCAATAGGAAAGCAGAGGTTCAAGGGGAACAAAGCATCTTCATACGCTTATTTGAAATCCACCAATGAATTACATAAGTATCTCTATCTTTATTTTATGTTTATTTTCATCACCTTAAACTCCATAACCATTTGAATCTGCCTGAATGAGATTTACAAGATGACCATAGCTTGCTTCAAGCCGACAATCTCTGTGGGATCGACCCTTACTCACGTAAGGTTTATTACTTGGACGACCCAGTGCACTTGCTAGTTAGTTGTGCGGAATTGTGACAAAGTGTGATTCACGTTTGAGAGCTCCAATTCTATTGGTGCCATTGTTGATGATCACAATTTCCTGCACCAGCTTCCTTCTATGGAATTGTGAAAATCTTGAGGGGGGAGGGGAGAACGAAGTCTCCAAAACTACAAAATAATTTCCATCCTCCATCCCTCAAAAGTTCAAAAGCTCTCTCTCTCTCTCAATCTGATGTTTTCTTTCATTATTTTTCTTTCTTATTTCCTATCATCCATCCCTCGAAAGTTCGAAAGCTCTCTCTCTTAACCCTGTGTTGGCTTTCATGATTTTTTCTTTCTTATTTCCAGGAATTTTGCAATCATCTTTGTTACCAGTTTCCGCTTTCTCTCTCTTTCCACCACCCCAACCCCAATTCTTCTTCTTTTGTATTTTGATACCTTCTCTTCCTCTATTTTTTTTAGCAAGGATTAAACCTTTACCTTCCACATAACAACCCCATTTCTGCTCACTTCTCAAATTTTACCCCTCTTATATTCTTTTCTAAGCACCCTTACTTCTCAACAAGAGTGGTTTCACTTTCAACAAGTAAGTGCCTGTTTGTAGTGTGGTGTAGCTTGAGCCTACCTTCGCACACCTCCGTTACTCTTTAGGAGGCATCCGCCCCAAATAAACTATCCTCCCTGTAGTGTCCCTCATTTGTTAGCTAATTCAGTTATTCCAAATAAAATTTTTTTAAGGATGGTTCTTAAATCACTTATTATAGTACTCAAAATATAATTTAACTCAATTATGGAATTATGTTATTTACATATAATGTATTTTTTAAATTTTTGTATGAACATTTCCCACGAGATCCTAGTGCAATTCCCGTGCATCGCACAGGTTACTCACTAGTATTCATACTATAGTATCCCTGTTTCTAGCTATGTTCTATATCCCATCCTCATTTGCTACAGCAACCGATGCACCTGTAAATTTGGACACCACCGACATTTCATCGTTGCCAGTGCCATCGTCGTCATCTTACCTCTTTTGACAATTGGCTTCATCGCAGACATCTGCTACGCCATTGGAGACAACCTCCCTGAGAAATCTCGGCCACGCTCAATAGCCATTTTTAGGATCGGATTCTAGATGTTGGACATGTCGATCAACATGATCGAGTCCCCCTGCAAAGCCTTCCTTGATGACCTTGCCGCCAGCGACCAACGGAAGATCAGACTGGCATACACGTTCTTCTCATTCTTCATGGTAGCAGAAAGAATGCTAGGTTACTTCGCCGCATTCCTTAGGAGATTCAAGGATATGTTCCCATTTACGGTGACAAAAGCATGCGACCGGCTCTGCACGTGTGGGAGGAACGCGCAACCCACTGGGAGAGGAATATTATTGGTTGCTCGTTAGCCTAACTCTAAGTTTGAAAGAAGAAAGTCACTTTCTTTTCATTTTAGGTTATGAAGGTGATTGTAACTGGAGGGGCGGGGGAGGGACGAAGACTCCAAAACTACAAAATAATTTCCATCTTCCATCCTTCAAAAGTTTGAAAGCTTTCTCTTTCTCTCTTAACACTATGTTATCTTTCATTATTTTTCTTTCTTATTTCCTATCCTCTATCCATTGAATGTTCGAAAGCTCTCTCTCTTAACCCTGTGTTGACTTTCATTATTTTTCATTCTTATTTCCAGGAAATTTGTAATAATCTCTGTTACCAGTTACCACTTTCTCTCATTCCATCACCCCAACCCCAATTCTTCTTCTTTTGTATTCTGATACCTTCTCTTCCTCTATTTTCTCTTCTAAAGATTAAACATTTACCTTCCATAAAATAGCCCCTTTTCTGCTCACTCCTCAAATTTTATCCCTCTTATCTTCTTCTCTAAGCATCTTTGCTTCCCAACAAGAGTGGTTTCACTTTCAACAAGTAAGCGTCCGGTTGTAGTGTGGCGTAGCTTGAACCTATCTTCGCACATATCCGTTACTCTTTAGGAGGCATCCGCCCTAGATAAACTACCTACGCCGCAGTGTCCTCCAGTTGTTAGCTAATTCAGTTATTCCAAATAAAATTTATTTAAGGGTGGTTCTTAAATCACTTATTATAGTATTTAAAATATAATTTAATTCGATTATGGAATTATTTTATTTATATATAATGTATTTTGTAAATTTTTGTATGAGCATTCCCCATGCGATCCTAGTGGATGGAGAAACTTAAAGCTGGTTCTTAAAGGACCAAGAGAGTATATTCCAATTTCACTATTTTTATTGACTCCAAACAAAAAGTATAAATTTATTATATTTGACCTTCAAATTATTCTAATTATAAAAAGATTGGTTAGATGTGCTGAGGTACTGATGATTTTTTGACAGTGCTTATTAAAGATCAATTATAGCTTTTTTATTAATGTTTTGATTAGATTAAATAAATTTTTGTTTTATGAAAAAATAGTAACTGGCATTTTAAGGTTAATTAATTTTTAAATAGCATAATAGTATTTAAAAGTTGATTTTCTTGGTCTCAAGGTCATATCCACAGATGATAGTATCTATCTCTTTCAAGCTAAGTATGCTTCGGATCTTCTTGCTCGAGCCGGTATTATAGATAGTTGCACTGAGTCTACTCCTCTTGAGCCTGATATTCGTTTTACTCCTATGAATGGCACTGTTTTGGATAATCCTACTCTTTATCAACAGTTAGTTGGAGGACTAGTCTACTTAACTGTCACCCGACTAGACATTGCCTATTCGGTTCATGTTCTTAGCCAGTTCTTGTCAGCTCCTCATACTACTCACTATGTGGCAATTCTTCGCGTTCTTCTCTACATCAAAGGCACCTTATTTCATGGCGTTTATTTTTTGCCCATTCATCTTTATCCCTTTAGGCATACTCAAATGCTGATTGGCCTGGTGATCCCACTGATCGTCATTCTACTACTAGTTATTGTTTATTTCTTAGTGATTCTCTCATTTCCTGGCGAGCTAAGAAGCAAGCATTCACTGCTCGATCAAGCATGAAAGCTGAATACCATGCTCTCGTTGACACCACTGCTGAGGTTGTCTCAATTTGTTGGCTTCTCGAATACTTGGGTACACCACAATCGCGCCCAACTGATATTTTTTTTGACAACCACAGTGCTATTCAGATTGTCCATAATGATGTGTTTCATGAACGCACCAAACACATTGAGATTGATTATCACTTTGTTTGACAGCGCATTTTTATTGATGCTGTTTATCTCATTGCTGTTGGAATACTGGATCAAACTGCTGATATCTTCATGAAGGCTCAACATCCGACTCCTTTTCGGACTCTAGTATCCAAACTCCATATGGTATCCTTAGTTCCCACTTGAGTTTGAGGGAGGATGTTAGAGAATAAATTAGACTCAATATTAGATTAATTAGTATCATTTATATTTATATAGCATATCTATATATTAATTATAGGATTGTATACCTTTATTACTCTGATTCTTCTAGCACCTATATATACCCCTTGTACATTGTACTTTTCTACACAACTGAATAATACACAAAATACTTTCTTCAAATTTTTCTCTTGTTTCTAACAGATGAAGTGCCAAATAATGGAGGTGCAGACAGAACGAAGAAGATGGAAAAAAGAATTGCAGAGATAAAGAAGAAGCTGGTTGAATACAAAAATATTGAGAAGGATATTAGTGCTCTTAGCAAGTGGTAATTGTTTGAGTTGATTTTGTTGGAAATTGTAATAGAAAAGGGGTTTAGTGTAATTACAATAGCATAATGGTAGTGTGCTTTTGTTTGTGTAATTTTAATGCTTTGCAAGTGGCTAAATATTAAGAATGCAGTTGAAGCTAAATATTGAAATTATAGTAAATTATGGTCCTAGAATAATAGAGATGGTGTATTCATTTATCCATGCTTTCCACATTTTATGACTTATGCATAATTGAAACACAGAATCCTGATTTAAGGAAATATAAAACATAATCATAATGTACAGTTACACAAAGATGAGATGTTCTCATTTCACAATAGCAAAGTTTTCAAAAGGTATCTATCAAATCTTGTGAGACAAAATTTTCAAAATATAACTAACAAATCATGTGAGGTAAAGTTTCAACAATGTATCTCACAAATCTATCAGGCAAAGTTTTCAACATGTAACCACACAAACCATGTTTTTGACATTGTACAAAATGTATCAAAAAACATGTCTAAACCCCAAACTAGTTTCCAAAATACAAGATTAGCAACCAAAGAGGAATACAAAAATAGATAACTAAATGTGATGTTTTATGATATGAGCATCCTGAATAACTAAGTCTGCTTGGGTGGTCTGAAATTTGGTATTGGAATGAACTTGATTAGTCTTGAAAAAGTTTCTCCACTTGCTACAGTCACTGTTTTTTTAGAGATTGCCTCAAGATTTTTTGGTGTAGTGGTAGGCTGGCCCAAAGTAGCTTGAGTTGGTGTAAGAGGAATGGGTCCATTGACGGTTAATGGCTATGAATTCAGAGGAGCTGGTGGCCTAAAAGTCCTCTAATTGGGCCTGAATCTGGTAGTTGGCTGGACTAGTGGTATAAGTTGATTTTGAGATTGCTATGCAACAACGTGCACAAGATCAAGTTAGTTCACAATAAATTAAGGTGCACAATAGTGCAACAGGCCAAAAGGAATGGAGAGGAGCATTTATCACTGGAAGAGCAGACTGAGTGTTTTGGATTTTCTCCTGCCCATTTTGTGGGGCATGTGGCTTCTTTGGCATATTTTTCTTATGCTTCTTATACTTAGCCTGTTTTATTTGAAAAGAAAAGCATGCAAAAAAATAGAGGATAATTGTTGAATTCCAATCACATGTCACACCATAAACAGCCACGCAAAGAGTCCTAAAAACTGAAAAACAAAAAACACAGCCAAGGACATTTCACTTTGCTAACCCTAGTTTCTTTTGAAGAAAGCTTTTGAGGCTTTGGGTTAGTGTGAGTTTGACTAGAGAATCCATCCTGCAACATAAAAGAAGGAGTAGATCACCCTTAACCTAGAACTCCATGGATGAATATTGAATAGGTGATATTCTATAATGTAGTTAAACTGAATTGGAGGAGCAGCCATTGGTGCAGGATCAGTAGATGGAGCAATAGCCTCATTGTTATTTCCATCTTGACTAAATAGTGTAACTTTCAAAGATACCTTTTTCTATTTCTTTCTTTTTGGCTGCCAGTTAGGATTTTTAGGAGCTTCTTTGCACGTTTTGAAGTAGTCCCCTTTTTCTTCACATTTGCTGCAGGTAACCTGGAAGGTCATTCTGACTTTGTGGCCATTGGTTGGTGCACGAGGTTGAATTGCTTCCTTTCTCCTCTTAGTTAGTCTACCAGTAGGCCTTACAATTCTAGGTGGATCATTCTTAAACTAGTCATTTAGTTTCTAGAACTCCTTACTAGGGACAGGGTTGATACATATATCATAAGTTTTTCTTATGGCTTCCATGGTGAGGAATAGAGACACAAAATCCTTAGTTGATTTTACTCTCACTCTTGATATTGCTACAACAGTATAAACACAAGATTCACCTACAGGACAGAATATCCAAAATAGCCTATCTAAATTTAGTTTCTGAAAAAATAGTATACCTAAACCATCTTACATGTTGCTAAAATAGAATAGGTATTCTAAATGTTATAACAGATTTGCAAATAGAACATATAATTATACACTTAACCCGTGAGCTGCCATAAATTATAGGTACATGTGTGATTTTTCAGATTAACCCCAAGCTTGTGTGGATTTTTGGAGACTTAAAAAGTAACCTTGTCATTGTCCCCACACTACTAAGCATTCCACTTGTGACTTCTTAGCTTAATCCATTTATCCAACTTCATTTGCTGCACTGGTGCCAGTTTTTCTTTGTATGCCCCTAGGATTCTCTTGTGTGTGGCTATTTTTTTCATAATGTGGACCTTTAGATCCTCACACAATGTCAAAATTGGACCCTAGCCGCCACTATAACTGCATTCCAGTTCTCCACATATTGTTTGTCACAGCAGCATTCTTAGAGAAGTGACTAAAAAATGCCATGCACCATACCTTAGGATCAAACATACTTATATATTCCCATGCTCCATGACTGACACTTTTTAACCTATCTATGGCAGCCTTGAATTGAACTGGAGTAGTGCTCCTTGTGGCTTTCCAAACATACCCCTTCACTTGTTTATCCCGAAATTTCTGTTCACAATTCTTTCACATATGCAACACGTAGTTCCTATGATATGCATTTGGCATAACTTCTTTGACTGTCCTAATAAGACCCTGCATGAAATTGAATATTGCAGAATTCATTTAACCACAACTCATACCAGGAAAAGCTAAAAAATTAAAATAGTTCATATACCTTTTGTTGATCAGACATCAGATCCCATCCAAATAGCATGTTTGCTCTGAAATCATCTTGTAGGCAATTTAGAAACCATTTCCAATTCTCAGTGTTCTCAACCCTCACTACACCAAAAGCTATGACAAATACAAGGTTATTTGCATCTTGCGTCACTGCAAAAAGAAACTGATTCCCATAATATCCCTTCAAAAAATACCCATCCAACCCTATATGTGGCCTGCACCTATTTCTAAACCCTCTTTTGCAAGCATCAAAATTGATATACACTCTCTCAAATAAATTTGGACCTTGTGGCTGGGGTAAAGTGTTCATATGAGCTGTGCTCCTTGGATTACTCTTGTGTATCTCATTCAAATAGTCCTTCATCTTCCCAAATTGTGTCTTTTCACTATCGAGAACAATCTCCCTAGCCTGCTTCAATGCCCTTATAATCATCTTTCCATTTAATTGAACATTGTAATATTCCTTCATATGCTCCATTGCCTCCCTAGGTGTCAACTTCGGTTGCGTCTTCAATCGCAGTTCCAATTTCTCATCAGTAACCCATTTTCTGTCTGTAAGGTTGCATCCATAATCCCTGCGACATGTGTGTTTGTTGTGCAAAGTCTTTACCTCAAAAGCCTTGCTAATTAACCGAGTTTTTTGACATATAGATCAACCAAGGATAATCCTTCTCCACACAAGTTACTCTTACTCTCCCAGACTCATTCTTAATATACATGCAATCTCTCCTATCTTACACAAACACATTGATGACTTGCATCATCTATCTCTTTCTCTCATCAAAAAGGGCTATAGAAGTGATGAATTCTCATTTATTTAATGCATTAATAAGAGCTATATCATAAATTTATAAGACTTTGCTTTGAGATGAGTTCTTGCTTGTATTTCAGGTGAAAAGAGCAACAAAAGAGGAAGAAAACAAGCAAAGGTGCTGGGCATTTGTGTGGGACGTGCCCCATCAAGCAAACACCAAGATCTTAAAGTGGGCGTGGCACGCCACTGCTGGGCGTGGCACGCCAGCTATAATCTCCAGAAGAGACTTTTCAAGATGTACAATGGGCGTGGCACGCCATTGCTGAGTGTGGCTCGTCTGGCATAGTATCCAGAGAAGGTTTTCCAATATCTACTATGGGCGTGGCACGCCACTGTTGGGTGTGGCGCACCAGTTATATTCTCCAGAGAAGGATTTCCAAGCTTAACAACGGGCGTGGCATGCCACTGCTGGGCATGGCACACCAGCTATGTCTTCAGAAGAGAGTCCTTCAAGTTCCACTATGGGCGTGGCACGCCAACTATATTTTCCAAAGAGAAGTTTTGAAGGTTTATTATGGGCGTGGCACACCACTACTAGTCGTGTCACGCCAGGCATTTTGACCAGAGAAGTGTCCTTGAAGATTTACAATGGGTGTGGCATGCCAGTTATCTTTTCTAGGGAAGAATTTTGAAATTTC
>NC_029788.2:99978813-99992682 GCF_000816755.2 Arachis ipaensis
GAATTTTGAAGGTTCATCATGGGCGTGGCACGCCACTGCTGGGCGTGGCACGCCAGCCATACTGTCCAGAAAAGGGCTCTCCAAGTTTCATCAAGGGCGTGGCACGCCAGGCTGGGCATAGCACACCAGTTCTATCTTCCAAGCTGGGCGTGGCACGCCAGTTCATTTGTCCAGAGGAGAAGGAAATGAGTATCACTTTGGGCGTGTCACTTGGTACTATGGGCATGGCACGCCAAGCTTGTGAACCCAAACTCTCATCAATGGGCATGGCACGCTAGCTCACTTGACTAGAAAGGAAGTATTGCTGCACCAACAAGGGCATTGCATGCCAGACCTGGACGTGGCACGCCAGGCCAGCTTCCCAGAGAAGAAGATTGAAGACTTCATCATGGGCGTGGCACTTGAGACCTGGGCATGGTACGCCAAGCTAACCAGCATCATGGGCATGCCACTTGAGACTTGGGCGTGGCACGCCAAGTCAACCATCATCATGGGCGTGCCACTTGGGATCCTGGGCGTGGAGCGCCAAGCCATACCAATACTCTGGGCATGGCACGCCGCTCACACGCCACTCACAAATGAGATATTATTCCTTTTCGTTCTAATTGTAATTTCTTTTTTTTTTGTAATTTCTCATTTCTAGTAATACGAGTAGTATAAATACCCCTTGAAGAGCACTGAAAGGGGCTTAGAACTTTTACTTCACTTTACTTTTACTTTCATCTTCTTTCATCTCTTGTACTTTCTTCAAACTATGAGTAGCTAAACTCCTTCTTATTGGGGGAGGGAGCTCTGTTGTACTTGATGGATTAATGACTAGTGAATTTCTTCTACTCTTCATCGCTCTTTGATTTGCTAGAAGGAATTTCGTTCTTTATGATAGCATTCAATCATCTTGGAAAAGAGATTGAATGCAACTTGGCTTTTATGGGAACCTTGGAAGAGAAAACATAAAGTCAGGCTTGAAATCCCTTCTCACATTGAGTAGATTAGGATTTTGGGATTAGATAAATGTGACGCTAGATCTACCCATTACTTGGATCTCTGAGGATGTGTGGTATAATCAAGGACCAAGTTTATCTCTCTTCATGAGCAATTAGACCAAGGAATTGGCTGATTTCCAAGATTTGAGAGATTGAATTACCAAGAAATTGGGATTCAATCAATCATGATTGCCAAGAGGTCAATGAGTTGCATGATTGAAGAAGAGATGATCTGAAATTGATCCGGAGAATGCAACATCTCCTAACCCCAATGAATCTTTCCCATTCTTATCTTCCCTCTTCTTTATATCTTTGTTTAATTTTTGTCAATCAACACATTCCCTTTTACAATTCAGTCATTTACATTTCTTTCATTTACATTCCAGTAATTTATCTTTATGCTCCGTACCATTCAACACTTTATTGCTTTCTTTAGTTTTCAAGTCATTTACAATTCTGTCATTTAGATTTCTACACTCAACACTTATTTTTTATTACTTTAACTAAATTACCCTGGAACTAAAGTTGTTCAATCATTCAATCCTCCTGGGATCGACCTCACTCTCAGTGAGTTTTTACTTGACGATAATTCGGTATACTTGCCGAAGGAGTTATTGTAATCATACAGTAATTTTTCGTGATCAAGTTTATAGCACCATTGCTGGGATTGATTCTGAATTGACAATGATTAAGTTTATGAGTACTTAGATTAAGCATTTTCTTTACTTTGTTAACCACTTTAGTTTCAGTTCCTTATGTTTCTTTATTTCTTCCAGCACTTGAATTTGCAAATATTCATTGTATATACTGCCATTTTAACAGAAGCACACTAATTGTTTGATGCTTTGCATCAACCAAACTTTACTCACCCACCCTTTTTAACAAGAGGGTGTTCACTTTTGCTTTGGATTGTGTCTACGTTATGTATGACAGGGAGGAGAGGAGCTGTAACTTCTTATGATTCTGAACCTGAGAGGACATTTCTAAGATTGAAAAGAGAGGCAGTGGCAAGAGGAAAAAGGGTAGTTGGTGAAGAAGAGGAAGAAGAGAATCCAAACCAAAACATGGAGGGTGAAGCACACAATCATCAAGAGGAGGTTGTTGGTAATCATGCTCCCCCACAAGAAAGAAGAGTACTAGGCTCTTTTATCAATCCCAATCTTGGGAATTGTGGGAGCAGCATCTTGAGACCCACCATACACTCCAACAACTTTGAGCTCAAACCACAACTAATCACTCTTGTTCAGAATAGCTGCTCATTTGGAGGAAATGCTCAGGAAGATCCAAATCAACATCTGACCACTTTTCTGAGAATCTGTGACATAGTGAAAGCTAATGGCGTTCACCCTGACACTTGTAGACTACTTTTGTTCCCCTTTTTTCTTAGGGACAAAGCATCCAAGAATCCTTCCCAAATGAGAGTTTGACAACTTGGAAAGAAATAGTGAACAAGTTCCTGGCTAAATTTTATCCCCTGAAAGAATTATCAAGTTGAGGATTGAGGTACAAACCTTTAGACAATAAGATGGAGAGAGTCTCTATGAAGCTTAGGAGAGATACAAAGAGCTGACAAGGAGATTCCCCTCCGGATATGTTTAATGAGTGGGTGCAGTTGAACATTTTCTATGAAGGATTGTCCGAAGAAGCAAAGAAGGCCTTAGATCACTCTTTAGGAGGTTCCCTCAATACCAAAAAGACCATTGAAGAAGCCATAGACATCATAGAAACTGTGGCCAATAATGAGTACTTTTATGCATCTGATAGGAACCCAAGGAGGGGGGTGATGGAGCTAAACTAGATGGATGCTCTGCTTGCTAAAAACAAAGTGATCACAACCCAACTGGCAGCTCTCACCAAGCAAATGGAGAAAAATCAATTCTCAGCAATCAACACCTAAGCACCAGTGCAAGAAGGGACTAGTCCAGAAGCTGAATATGATTGGGAGCAGGTCAACTATGTGAACAATCCACCCAGACAACCATACGATTGCCATGCTAAAACCTACAATCTAGGTTGGAAGAACCACCCAAACTTTGGGTGGAGAAACCAATAAAACCAAGCCCAAGACCACAAGCCATACCATTCTAACCAATACAGCAACCTCAACCATCAACCAAACAATCATAGATCTTACCACAACTCACATAATGCCCCCTTCCAAACCAATCAACAATCACACAGAAACCATCCTCAAAATCTAACCAATCGCAATATACCATCTTCAACTTCACAACCATGCGATGACAGTGATAAATTTGCAAGACTAGAGGCCATGCTTGCAAAGATGGCAAAAGATGTAGCAGGGACACAAGCACAAACTGACAAGAAGTTGGAGGCATACCATGAAGAATTTAGATCCACTCTAAACAACAAAGGAGCAGTAATAAAAAAATTGGAAGTACAATTTGGATATCTATCTAAGCAAATACCCATGTCTACAAATGCATTTTCCAGTGATACCATGACCAATCCAAGGGGGAATGCAAGGTCATCACATTAAGACGTGGGAAAGTGGTGAAGGAGGCATCTTCAAGCCACACTTTACAAGAAGAAGAGGCTGACAAGAACTCAAAAATCAAAGAGGAAGAAGAGATACATACTCCTACCCCACCAAAGGAAGTCTTGAAGCCCTATGTACCAAAAGCACCATACCCGCAGAGGCTAAGAAAAGATGGGAAGGACGGCCAATTTTATAGGTTCTTGGAGATCTTCAAAAGGCTCAAAATCAACATCCCTTTTGCTGAAGCATTAGAGCAAATGCCACTCTATGCTAAGTTTCTGAAGGAGCTCATGACCAAGAAAAGGAACTGGGGAGAAAAGGAAACTGTAGTGCTCACAGAGGAATGCAGTGCTATTATACAGAAAAAGCTTCCCCAAAAGATGAAAGATCCAGGAAGCTTTCAAATCCCATGCATCATAGGAGACATTAGTATTGAGAAAGCATTGTTAGAAGCCGTTGCTTGTTTGGGATCCTTTTGTCGACGGATGCTCCTATTATACTCGTAGTCTCTGAAGGATGAGAACCAACTATGTATGTATCACCTACATCGAGAATTTAAGTAAAAATACCCTCCTTAACTTCTATTCTGATGGACTGAATATCTTTCATAAGAAATGGAAGAAAAATACGACAATTTTTTCCAAGAAATCCCCAACGAAAAATACACACTATTCCTGCTTTTTTATCGAATCAATCATAACCACTACCTACATTCCACCAAATATATAGTTTGAACTATTTATGGCGTATTAGGGATCAAAGTTTTGTATATTTGTAAACAAAGAATAATCCAATTCTCCTTTTCTTTTTCTTTATGGTTCCTTGTTTCGGTAAAACAAAAAAATGATAATTTTCAAAATTTTATTATTATTTAACATATCCATTTCTGTTACAACCAGTATTGGGTTTTTCTGTTTAAGCCATATGAGATGAAATTCTCATATACGGTTCTTAGAGGGGGAGTTCCTTTGGTTTACTTATCTCATTAAAGTCTATGATTGGTTCAAAGAACGTCTTGAGATTCAGGTGATTGCCGATGATATAACTAGTAAATATGTCCCTCCTTATGTCAACATATTCTATTGTATGATTTGATTTGTTTATCAATGACCGGTTTGGATCTCATTTTGGGACTGGATTGATTATCTAGGAATCATATTTTGCTTAATTATTCTGAGAAATCAGTATACTTTATGCCAAAAGGGTCGGAAGGGCCGGTTGTGGTGAATAGATACTATTTGAACTCTATGACAGTGAACTATTTTGGATGTAAATGCCAAGGTGTTATGCTATTAACGGCGGGTGTTTCGGGAGATGAACAAAGCTTAAAGCAAATTCCAATTGTTTGTGAATTTCCTGAGGTTTTTCCAGATGACATTAATGAATTCCCTCTCAATCGAGAGGTCGAGTTTGCAATTGAGTTAGTGCCTGGGATAGGTCCGATCTCGAGTGCTCCTTATCGGATGTCACCTTTAGAGATGGCTGAGCTTAAGGCTCAGCTAGAAGATTTAATGGGTAAATGCTTCATTCGACTGAGTGTTTCTCCGTGGGGAGTGCCAGTGTTACTAGGGAAGAAGAAGGATGGAGCATGCACCTATGTGTTGACTATCAGCAGTTGAACAAAGTTACCGTGAAGAATAAGTATCCACTACCAAGGATCGACGACTTAATGGATCAACTTCAGGGAGCTGGAGTATTTTTCAAGATTGACTTGCGATCCGGGTATCATCAGATAAGGGTTAGAGACGAGGACATTCCGAAGACTGCTTTTAGAACGTGATACGGTCACTACGAATACGCGGTAATATCTTTAGGGTTAACCAATGCCCCGGCAGTGTTTATGAACTACATGAAATGAATCTTCTGTCCGTTCTTAGATAAATTCGTTGTCATCTTCATTGATGACATTCTCATCTATTCCAAAACCAAAGCAAAACATGCGGGTCACTTGCGAACTATGCTACAAATCTTGAAGGAGAGAAAATTGTACGCAAGTTATCTAAATGCGAGTTTTGGAAGAATGAGGTGAAGTTTCTTGGTCATGTGGTAAGTGACAATGACCAAAAGCATGGGTTAGGAATTTGATTATCAAAATGGAATAGGCGTTTTAAGTATAGTTCAAACCCAACAATTGATCATCAATCAAATGTCATCACAATACAAAACAAAATATAAACCGAGAGTATTTAGCTCCCGGGTCGTCTTCCCTAGGAGTTGCAATAATGTGCACAATTATTGGCTATGAGAGAGAGCATGGGGAATTGGGAATGCAAGAGAGGGCAAGTAATGTAAATAGCAAGAAATTAAGGTGCAAGAAGGTAACTTAGCATGCAAGAAATTAAAAGTCAAAGCAATCAAAGAAAGCAATAAAAGGGCAATTAAATGCTAAAAAGAGCTCTTGGCAAGGATTGGGTAATGAGGGCTTGCTATCCTAGTTGTGGACCACAAACATGGTAATTGTGTGTGGATTAATCCCAATTAGTTAACCCTACATCGAGGATAAGTCAACTAGGCATAATTAATCTCAATCCCTAAGTCCTAAGTCAACACTAATGGGGTCACTTAGAGTCAAGGAAAACCAAATTAATTAACAACCCTCACACAATGTGGAATGGACATCTGATGAGCGGATAATTTATACCCTTTTTGGCATTATTTTTACATAGTTTTTAGTATGTTTTAGTTAGTTTTTACATAGTTTTTATTAATAATTATGAAAAATTCACATTTCTGGACTTTACTATGAGTTTGTGTGTTTTTCTATGATTTCAGGTATTTTCTGGCTGAAATGGAGGGACCTGAGCAAAAATCTGATTTAGAGGCTGAAAAAGGACTGCAGATGCTGTTAGATTCTGACTTCCTTGTACTCGAAATAGATTTTCTAGAGATACACAAACCCAATTGGTGCGCTCTCAATTGCGTTGGAAAGTAGACATCCTGGGCTTTCCAGCAATATATAATAGTCTATACTTTTCCCGAGATTTGATGGCCCAAACTGGCATTCAAAGTCAGCCCAAAACATCTTGGCGTAAAACGCCCAAACTGGCACCTGAATTGGAGTTAAAAGCCCAAACTGGCACCAAAGCTGGTGTATTAACTCCAGGAACAGCCCAAGCACGAAAAAGCTTCAATTCTCAGCCCAAGCACACACCAAGTGGGCCCCAGAAGTGGATTTCTGCATTATCTGCACTTAGTTACTCATTTTCTGTAAACCATAGTTACTAGTTTAGCATAAAAACTACTTTTAGTGATTTATTTTAGAATCTTGGGCCATATTATGTAACTTTTACGTTCTGAGACCTCAATGGGAGGCTGGCCACTCGGCCATGTCTACCCTATTTTCACTTATGTATTTTCAACGGTGGAGTTTCTACACCCATAGATTAAGGTGTGGAGCTCTGCTGTTCTTCATGAATTAATGCAATTACTACTGTTTTTCTATTCAATTCACGCCTACTTCTTCTCCAAGATATACTCTTGTTCTTAATTCAGTTAAGTCAGAATGAAGGGGTGACCCGTGACAATCACCCAATCTTCGTTACTCGCTTAGCCAAGATCGCGTGCCTGACAACCACAAAGCGGTCTACATGATGTTCAACATAGTCATTGGACGACAGCCAGAGTATATTCTCTTGGGTTCTAATCAACGATTCACATCGTCTCTCCTGACAACAGAGCATCTGAATCTGAGATTAACCTTCGTGGAATAGGCTAGAATAAAGGCAGCATTCCTGGGATCCGGAAAGTCTAAACCTTGTCTGTGGTATTCCGAGTAGGATCTGGTAAGGGATGACTGTAAAGAGCTTTAAACCTGCGAATGTGGGGTGCAAGTGACAGTGCGCAAAAGGACAATGGTCCTATTCCGACGCTAGCGGGAACCGACAGATGATTAGCCCTGCGGTGACAACGCAGATGGATTTGTTTTCATCCAAGAGGATCATACAACTTGCCATGGAAGGAGGTAACGCATGGTTGGAAGAAGGGAGTAGGAAAGCAGAGGTTCAGAAGCAACAAAGCATCTCCATATGCTTATCTGAAATTCCTACCAATGAATTACATGAGTATATCTATCTTATTTTATGTTTTATTTATATTTTAATTATCAAAACTTCATAACCAATTTAATCCTCCTGACTGAGATTTACAAGATGATCATAGCTTGCTTCAAGCCGACAATCTCCGTGGGATCGACCTTACTCCCGTAAGGTATTACTTGGACAACCCAGTGCACTTGCTGGTTAAGTGCATCAGAGTTGTGAAGAAGTGTTGAGATCACTAATTCACCATATCAAGTTTTTGAATCACAATTTCGTGCACCAAGTTTTTGGTGCCGTTGTCGGGGATTGTTCGAGTTTGGACAACTGACGGTTCATCTTGTTGCTCAGATTAGGTAATTTTATTTTATTTTTAAGCTTTTTATTTCTTATTTTCAAAAAATGAAAAAAAAATTTCTTTTTCGTTTTTCCCAAAATAATTTTCAAAAAAACCAAAAATTTTAATAAAATCATAAAACCAAAAAGAATTTTGTGTTCCTTGTTTGAGTTTAGTGTCAATTTTTAAGTTTGGTGTCAATTGCATCTTTTTAATTTTTCTTAAAATTTTCGAAAACTCATGCATGGTGTTCTTCATGATCTTCAAGTTGTTCTTGATGATTGTCTTTGTTTAATCTTGTGATTTTTTTGTTTTGTGTCTTTTCTTGTTTTTCACATGCATTTTTGGATTATTAGTGTCTAAAGTTTAAAAATTTTTAAGTTTGGTGTCTTGCATGTTTTTCTTTTCTTAAAAATTTTTTCAAAAATAAGTCTTGGTGTTCATCTTGATCTTCAAAGTGTTCTTGGTGTTCATCTTGACATTCAAAGTGTCTTGCATGTATTTTTTGTTTTGATCTTAAATTTTTATGTTTTGCATCATTTTTATGTTTTTCTCTCTCCTCATAAAAATTCAAAAATAAAAAAAATATCTTTCCCTTATTATTCTCATAAATTTCGAAAATTTTGGATTGACTTAGTCAAAAATTTTTAAAATTTAGTTGTTTCTTATGAGTCAAGTCAAATTTTCAATTTAAAAATCTTATCTTTCCAAAACTTTTTCAAAAATCAAATCTTTTTCATTTTTTTCGCTCAATATTTTCGAAAATTTTAATTTGATTTTCAAAATCTTTTTCTTATTTTTGTTTCATCTTTTCGAAATTAATTGCTAACATTTAATATTTTGAGTCAAAAAAAATTTCAAGTTGTTACTTGCCTATTAAGAAAGGTTCATTCTTTAAATTCTAAAATCATATCTTCAAGTTTCTTGTTAGTCAAGTAATCAACTTTAATTTTCAAAATCAAATCTTTTTAATTTCCTTTTCAAATCTTTTTAAAAATAAATTTCAAATCATATCTTTTTCAAAATCAATTTCAAAATCTTTTCTAACTTCTTATCTTTTCAAAATTGATTTTCAAATCTTGTTCAATTAACTACTTGACTTTTTGTTTGATTTTAAAAGTTTTCTATTTCAATCATATCTTTTTCAAAACTACCTAACTACTTTTCTCTCTCTCTCTAATTTTCGAAAATCACTAACCACTTTTTCAAAAATCTTTTTAATCAATTAATTTAATTAGTTTTCAAATTTTATTTTATTTCTCTTTTTAATTTTCGAATACTAACCAATAATTAAAATAAAAACAAAAATATTTTCCTTTTATTTTAATTTAAATTCGAATTCTCTCTCTCTCTCTCTCATCTCTTTCTATTTATTTATTTAATCACTAACACTTCTCTTCTTACCCTCTCTCCCTCTCTGTGTTCGAATTTTTCTCTTCTCACTCTTCTACTCTTCTCTTCTTCTACTCACATAAAGGAATCTCTATACTATGACTTAGAGGATTCTTCTTATTTCTCTGTTCTCTTCTTTTTCATATGAGCAGGAACAAGGATAAGAACATTCTTGTTGAAGCTGATCTGGAACATGAAAGGACTCTAAAGAGGAAGCTAAGAGAAGCTAAAGCACAACACTCTGGAGAGGACCTGACATATTTTTTCGAAAAAGAAGAAGAGATGGCCGAACCTAATAACAATGGTGGAGATGCAAGGAAGATGCTTGGTGACTTTATTGCACCCTCTTCTAACTTCTGTGGAAGGAGCATCTCAATTCCTGCAATTGGAGCAAACAACTTTGAGCTTAAGCCTCAATTAGTTTCTCTAATGCAGCAGAATCGCAAGTATCATAGACTTTCATTGGAAGATCCTCATCAATTTTTAGCTGAATTCTTGCAAATCTGTGACACTGTTAAGACCCATGGGGTTGACCCTGAGGTCTACAGACTTATGCTCTTCCCTTTTGCTGTTAGAGACAGAGCTAGGACATGGTTGGACTCACAACCTAAAGAAAGCTTGAACTCTTGGGAAAAGCTGGTCAATACCTTCTTGGCAAAATTCTTTTCACCTCAAAAATTGAGCAAGCTTAGAGTGGAAGTCCAGACCTTCAGACAAAAGGAAGGTGAATCCCTCTATGAAGCTTGGGAAAGATACAAGCAAATGATCAGAAGGTGTCCTTCTGGCATGCTTTCAGAATGGAGCATCATATGCATATTCTATGATGGTTTGTCTGAACTATCCAAGATGTCATTGGACAACTCTGTTGGTGGATCTCTTCATCTGAAGAAGACGCCTGAAGAAGCCCAGGAACTCATTGAAATAGTTGCAAATAACCAATTCATGTACACTTCTGAAAGAAATCCTGTGAATAATGGGACAACTCAGAAGAAAGAAGTTCTGGAGATTGATACTCTAAATGCCATATTGGCTCAGAATAAAATATTGACTCAGCAAGTCAATATGATCTCTTAGAGTCTGACTGGCATGCAAGCTGCATCCAGCAATACTAAGGAATCCTCCTCTGAAGGAGAAGCCTATGACACTGAGAATCCTGAAATGGAAGAAGTGAATTACATGGGAGATTCCTATGGAAACACTTACAATCCTTCATGGAGGAATCATCCTAATCTCTCATGGAAGGATCAATAGAAGCCTTATTAAGGCTTCAATAATAATAATAGTAGGATGATGAGCGGATAATTTATACGCTTTTTGGCATTGTTTTTAGTATGTTTTCAGTATGTTTTAGTTATTTTTTATTATAATTTTATTAGTTTTTAATTAAAAATTACATTCTTGGACTTTACTATGAGTTTGTGTATTTTTCTATAATTTCAGGTATTTTCTGGCTGAAATTGAGGGACCTGAGTAGAAATCAGATTCAGAGGCTAACAAAGGACTGCAGATGCTGTTGGATTCTGACCTCCCTACACTCAAAGTGGATTTTCTGAAGCTACAGAACTCCATATGGCGCGCTTTCAATTGGGTTGGAAAGTAGACATCCAAGGCTTTCCAGCAATATATAATAGTCCATACTTTGCTCAAGGATAGACGATGTAAACTGGCGTTCAACGCCAGTTCCATGTTGCAGTCTAGCGTCCAGCGCCAGAAACAAGTTACAAGTTGGAGTTCAATGCCAGAAACAGGTTACAACCTGGCGTTCAACTCCAGAAATAGCCCAGGCACGTGAGAAGCTTAAGTCTCAGCCCAGCACACACCAAGTGGGCCCTAGAAGTGGATTTTTGCACTATCCATCTTAGTTTACTCATTTTCTGTAAACCTAGGTTACTAGTTTAGTATTTAAGCAACTTTTAGAGACTTATTTTATACCTCATGACATTTTAGATCTAAACTTTGTACTCTTTGATGGCATGAGTCTCTAAACTCCATTGTTGGGGGTGAGGAGCTCTGCTGTGTCTCGATGAATTAATGCAATTACTTCTGTTTTCCATTCAAACACGCTTGTTCCTATCTAAGATGTTCATTCGCGCTTCACTATGAAGAAGGTGATGATCCGTGACACTCATCACCTTCCTCAATCCATGAACGAGTGTATGACAACCACCTCCATTCTATATTAGATTGAATGAGTATCTCTTAGATTCTGTAATCAGAATCTTCCTGGTATAAGCTAGAATCCATTGGCAGCATTCTTGAAAATTCGGAAAGTCTAAACCTTGTCTGTGGTATTCCGAGTAGGATTCAAGGATTGAATGATTGTGACAAGTTTCAAACTCGCGATTGTTGGGCGTAGTGACAGACGCAAAAGAATCAAGGGATTCTATTCCGACATGATCGAGAACCAACAGATGATTAGCTGTGCTGTGACAGAGCATTTGGACCATTTTCACTAAGAGGACGGGAAGTAGCCATTGACAACGGTGACACCTTACATACAGCTTGCCATGGAAGGAGCCTTGCGTGTGTGAAGAGGAGTACAAGAGAAAAGCTGAAATAAAGAGGACAAAGCATCTCCAAAACCTCAACATATTCTCCATTATTGAGTAACAAGTATTTATTTTATGCCCTTTGACTTTTTACAATTAAAACTAAAAATTATTATTGATATTATATCCTGACTAAGAGTTACAAGATAACCATAGCTTGCTTCAAGCCAACAATCTCCGTGGGATTCGACCCTTACTCACGTAAGGTATTACTTGGACGACCCAGTGCACTTGCTGGTTAGTGGTACGAGTTGTAAAAAGTGTGATTTACAATTCGTGCATCAAGTTTTTGGCGCCGTTGCCGGGGATTGTTAGAATTTGGACAACTGACGGTTTATTTTGTTGCTTAGATTAGGAAAATTTTTTCTTTTTTGGTTTAGAGTCTTCTATTATTGTTCTTGTTAAAATTTTAGAATCCTTAATTTCTCTTTCAAAAATATTTCGAAATTTTATTTTTTTATTGAGTTTTTCTGTTTGAGTTTAGTTTCATATTTTAAGTTTGGTGTCAATTGCATGTTTTTATTTTCTTTTAAAATTTTTGAAATTGGTGTTCTTTGTTCTTTCTTCATCTTCAAGTTATTCTTGTTTATTTTTCTTGTTTGATCTTTAGTTTTTCTTGTTTTGTTTCTTTTCTTGTTTTTCTTGTGCCTTTTCAAAACATTAGTTTTCGAAAAAAAATTTATTCTTAGTTATTAAAAATACTTCTTCAAAACAAGTGTTACATTTATTGTCCAATTGGCTAGAGCGTTGGTCTATGTTCTTGGTAATTGGGTATCTTCTTTTTAAAATCTTTTTTTTCAAAAATAATTTTTCTTTGATTAAATCTTGTGCCAAACTTTAAGTTTGGTGTTTTCTTGTTAATCTTTCTATAATTTTCGAAAATTTTATTGAGGTTTTCTAAAAATTTTAAGTTTTGTGTTCTTTTTTTATGTTCTTGAGTCCTTTGAGTCTTTGAATTTTTGTTCTTCATGTTCTTGTGTTCTTTTGAGTCTTCAAAGTGTTCTTGAGTCTTTCTTGTGTTTTGATCTTAAAATTTTTAAATTTGGTGTTGATGACAAGTCATCTTAGCCTATTTTAAATAGTCTTTTTCTTTTGATTTCATTAGAATTATGCACTTTCTTGAGCTACAAGCAAACCAATTAGGTAGATTTTCATGTTTCCTTTGATTTAATCAACCATGTATGAATTCATGCTATTTCATGAGGTTTTATACTATAATTGTTACATATTATGAAAGAATGAATATCTCATGATTTTAAGCATAGCTTTGATGTGTTTGGTTGATTAATGATAGGTGAAGAAAGCTTGGAGAAAGGTTGAAGCAAGAAGGAATAGCTAGGAGTAAAGAGAAGACAATGGAATAAGTGAAATTGAACCAGGAAGCAAAAAGCTGGACCTAAAGTTAGCCTCAAACTTTTGCACAAACTTTTGGGTGAAAAGTTAGCCCCAACGTTAGCCCCTAACTTTTGGGCTAACGTTGGAACTTGAAAATCACTCCCTGGGTACCAAAAGTTTGCGCCAACGTTAGCCCCTAACTTTGAGGCTAACGTTGGCACATGAAAATCACCCCTGAGCACCAAAAGTTTGCGCCAACGTTAGCCCCTAACTTTGAGGCTAACGTTGGCATGAAGAAAACCTCCCTGGGCACCAAAAGTTTGCGCCAACGTTAGCCCCCTAACTTGGTGGCTAACGTTGGCACATGAAAATCACAAAGGGAGGAGCAAAAGTTTGCGCCAACGTTAGCCCCTAACTTGGTGGCTAACGTTGGCGCCACAAGTGCACAAGGTAAGGCCAACGTTGGGGCCAAAGTTAGACCCCTAACTTTGCTTTCCCTTGGTATTTTCCCTCCAAAATTTTCGAAAACAAGGAGCATTAGATCTAAAAATTTTAAGTTGTGTGTCTTTTGTGTGTTTTTCTTTTTCATCACAAAATTCAAAAATCAAAAAAATATCTTCTCTAAATATTTTGGGGCAAAAAAATTTCGAAATTTTTCAAAAAAAAAAATTCAGATTTTTATTTTAAAATTTCTATTTTATCTTATCTTAGTTTTAAAAATTTCAAAATTCAAATTTTT
>NC_029788.2:99992693-100036804 GCF_000816755.2 Arachis ipaensis
TTTATTTTATTTTATTTTCTTACAAGTATCTTTAATTTTAAGACATATCTTTTTCAAAAATTCCTAACCAATTTCTCTCTTTTTATTTTTTCGAAAATCCTCACCCACATCTTTTTCAAATCTTTTTAATTAATTAATATAGTTTTCAATTTTCTTTTATTTATTTTTCCTCTAATTTTCGAAATTATAGTCAATTTTTCATTTATTCTATTTTATTTTGTTTTAATTTTGGTTTTCAAAAAAAATATTTTAATTGCAATCCGCATCATCTCCCTTTCTCCATCATGGATCTAAGTGGAAATGAACAGTCCAGAAAGACTCTGGGGTCATATGCTAACCCCACTACTACTGCATATGGGAGTAGTATCTGTATACCCTCCATCAAGGCAGGCAGTTTTGAGCTAAATCCTCAGCTCATTGTCATAGTGCAGCAAAACTGCCAGTATTCCGGTCTTCCACAGAAGAACCTACTGAGTTTCTGGCACAATTCTTGCAAATTGCTAACACAGTACATGACAAGGAGATAGATCAGGATGTATACAGGCTGTTACTATTTCCGTTTGCTGTAAAAGATCAAGCTAAAATGTGGTTAAATAACCAACCCACAGCAAGCATAAGAACATGGAAACAGTTAGCAG
This sequence comes from Arachis ipaensis, assembly GCF_000816755.2. NCBI lineage: Eukaryota > Viridiplantae > Streptophyta > Magnoliopsida > Fabales > Fabaceae > Arachis > Arachis ipaensis. The sequence goes on from NC_029788.2 coordinate 99,993,332, forward strand.
ACAAATTCCTGAATCAGTATTTTCCTCCAAAAAGGATGACACAACTAAGGCTGGACATCCAAGGTTTTAAACAAGAGGATGATGAATCCCTTTATAATGCCTGGGAGAGATACAGAAGGATGCTAAGGAAATGCCCCTCTGAAATATTTTCAGAGTGGGTACAATTAGACATCTTCTACTATGGGCTTACAGAGAGAGCTCAGGTATCTCTAGACCACTCAGCTGGTGGATCTATACACATGAGAAAAACTATTGAAGAGGCTCAAGAGCTTATTGATATAGTTGCTAGAAATCAGCATCTGTACATAAGTAGTGGGTCCTCCACAAAAGAAGAAGCCAAAGCAGTATCTACTGAGCTTGGTCCTCCAGAACAGGTTGCTGAACTCAGTTAACAATTGTGTTTTCTAACAAAACAGCTAGCAGAATTCAAGGAGATGCTACGGGACACTAAAAATGATAATAAAAATATGGAAGCACAGTTGAATCAAACAAAACAGCAGTTATCAAAGCAGATAACAGACGAGTGCCAGGCAGTTCAATTAAGAAGTGGAAAGACATTAAATACCTCACTTCAGAGTAGCAGAAAGCCAAGAAAAGAACAACTAACAGAGGATGAGCAAAATACCATCCAAAATCCCTCTGAGGACAGTAAGAGCCCAGAGAGGAATAATTCTGGCGTTCAAACGCCAGAAAAGGATGCAAAGTTGGCGTTAAACGCCCAACCCATGCACAGTTCTGGCGTTTAAACGCCAGAAACAGGCAAGGTATTGGCGTCAAACGCCCAATGAAAGCTCAGTTCTGGCGTCCAAACACCAGGAACAAGCAAGGAACTAGCGTCCAACGCCAATCCAGCTTCCAACTCTGGCATTCAATTGCCAGTGAGGGATCAGACACACACAAGTGCTGATAACAACCCCTCTATAAAGGCTTCTCCAACCACCTCTGTAGGAAATAAACCTGCAGCAACTAAGGTTGAAGAATACAAAGCCAAAATACCTTATCCTCAAAAACTCCGCCAAGAGGAGCAAGATAAGCAATTTGCTCGCTTTGCAGATTATCTCAGGACTCTTGAAATAAAGATTCCGTTTGCAGAGGCACTTGAGCAAATACCCTCTTATGCCAAGTTCATGAAAGAGATCTTGAGTCATAAGAAGGATTGGAGAGAGACTGAAAGAGTTCTCCTCACTGAAGAATGTAGTGCATTCATTCTAAAAAGCTTTCCAGAAAAGCTTAAGGATCCTGGGAGCTTTCTGATACCATGCATATTAGAGGGTAATTACACCAAGACAGCTTTATGTGATCTTGGGGCAAGCATCAACCTAATACCTGCATCCACTATCAGAAAGCTTGGTTTAACTGAAGAAGTTAAACCAATCCAGATATGTCTCCAACTTGCTGATGGCTCCATTAAATACCCATCAAGCGTGATTGAAGACATGATTGTCAGGGTTGGGCCATTCGCCTTTCCCACTGACTTTGTAGTGCTGGAAATGGAGGAGCACAAACTCTCATTCTAGGAAGACCTTTCCTAGCAACTGGACGAACTCTCATTGATGTCCAAAAGGGGGAAGTAACCCTGAGAGTCAATGAGGATGAGTTTAAGTTGAATGCTGTCAAGGCTATGCAGCATCCAGACACACCAACAAACTGCATGAAAGTTGATCTTATTGACTCTCTGGTGGAGGAGATCAACATGGCTGAGAGTCTCGAATCAGAACTGGAAGACATCTTTAAGGATGTTCAGCCTGATCTGGAGGATTCAGAGGAATTGAAAGAGCCTCTAAAACTTCCTCAGGAAGAGGAAAAACCTCTTAAACCCGAGCTCAAACCATTACCACCATCCTTGAAATATGCATTTTTGGGAGAAGGTGACACTTTTCCAGTGATCATAAGCTCTGCTTTAAATCCACAGGAAGAGGAAGCACAATTCAGGTGCTAAGGACACACAAGACAGCTCTTGGGTGGTCCATAGGTGACCTTAAGGGCATAAGCCCAGTTAGATGCATGCACAAGATCCTATTGGAGGATGATGCTAAGCCAGTAGTTCAACCACAAAGGCGGCTAAATCCAGCCATGAAGGAAGTGGTGCAGAAAGAGGTCACCAAATTACTGGAGGCTGAGATTATTTATCCTATTTCTGATAGCCCCTGGGTGAGGCCTGTCCAAGTTGTCCCCAAAAAGGGAGGCATGACAGTGGTTCATAATGAAAAAAATGAACTGGTTCCTACAAGAATAGTTACAGGGTGGCGCATGTGTATTGACTACAGAAGGCTCAATACAGCCACCAGAAAGGATCATTTTCCTTTACCATTCATAGGCCAGATGCTAGAAAGACTAGCAGGTCATGATTATTACTGCTTTTTGGATGGCTATTTAGGCTACAACCAAATTGCAGTAGATCCCCAGGATCAAGAGAAAACAACATTCACATGTCCATCTGGAGTGTTTGCTTATAGAAGGATGCCATTTGGGCTGTGTAATGCGCCTGCAACCTTTCAGAGATGCATTCTCTCTATTTTATCTGATATGGTGGAAAATTTTCTGGAAGTCTTCATGGATGAATTCTCAGTATATGGAGACTCATTCAGCTCCTGTCTTGATCACCTGACACTAGTTCTGAAAAGATGTCGAGAGACCAACCTGGTTTTAAACTGGGAAAAATGTCACTTTATGGTGATTGAAGGAATTGTCCTTGGGCATAAAATTTCGAACAAGGGAATAGAGGTGAATCAAGCTAAGATAAAGGTGATTGAAAAATTACCACCACCTGCCAATGTTAAGGCAATCAGAAGCTTTCTGGGGCATGCAGGATTCTATAGGAGGTTTATAAAGGATTTTTCAAAAATCGCAAAACCTCCGAGCAATCTGCTAGCCGCTGACACGCCATTTGTGTTTGACACAGATTGTCTGCAGGTGTTTGAAACCCTGAAAGCTAAGCTGGTCACAGCACCAGTTATTTCTGCACCAGACTGGACATTACCATTTGAACTAATGTGTGATGCCAGTGACCATGCCATTGGTGTAGTACTGGGACAGAGGCATAACAAGCTTCTGTATGTCATTTATTATGCTAGCCGCATTTTAAATGATGCCCAGAAAAATTACACAACCACAGAAAAAGAATTGCTTGCAGTGGTTTATGCCATTGGCAAGTTTAGATCATACTTAGTAGGATCAAAAATGATTGTGTATATTGACCATGCTGCTCTTAAATATCTACTCACAAAGCAGGATTCAAAACCCAGGCTCATAAGATGGGTGTTGCTTCTGCAAGAGTTTGATATAGAAATAAGAGACAGAAAAGGGACAGAGAACCAAGTGGCTGATCATCTGTCCCGAATAGAGCCAGTAGAAGGGACGTCCTTCCCCTCTATTGAGATCTCTGAAACCTTTCCGGATGAGCAACTGTTTGCCATCCAGGAAACACCATGGTTTGTAGACATTGCAAACTATAAAGCTGCAAGGTTGCAACAAACAGCTTTACTCTGCTATGGTCCGGTATGAAATTAGCCACAAGGTGGCAACTCTATATCATCCATAGACAAATGGGCAAGCTGAAGTCTCTAATAGAGAACTAAAAAGAATCCTGGAACAGACTGTAAGTACCCGTAGAAAGAATTGGGCAAGAAGCCTGGATGATGCTCTGTGGGCTTACAGAACAGCATTCAAGACTCCTATAGGGACCTCTCCATACCAGCTTGTGTATGGTAAGGCCTGTCATCTGCCTGTGAAACTGGAGCATAAGGCCTACTGGGCAACCAGATTCCTAAACTTTGATGCCAAATTAGCTGGAGAAAAAAGATTGCTCCAGCTGAATGAGCTAGAGGAATTCAGACTCTCTGCTTTCGAAAATGCTAAGCTTTACAAGGAGAAAGCAAAAAGGTGGCATGACAGAAAGTTGTCACCTAGAGTCTTTGAACCAGGACAGAAGGTTCTGCTATTTAACTCTAGGCTCAGATTATTCCCCGGGAAACTGAAATCCCAGTGGAGGAGACCATATGTGATTACAAGCGTGTCACCATATGGCTATGTAGAGCTTCAAGACATTGATTCTGATAAGAAGTTCATTGTTAATGGACAGAGAATCAAGTATTATCTTGAAGGCAATGTTGAGCAAGAGTGCTCAAGGCTGAGGCTAGATTAAAAGCTCAGCAAGGTCCAGCTAAAGACAATAAAGAAGCGCTTATTGGGAGGTAACCCAATGTTATTTAACTATATCTCTTTATTTTCTATTGCTAATTTATGTTTTTCTTAGGTTGATGATCATGTGAAGTCACAAAAACAACTGAAAAATCAAAAACAGAATGAAAAATAGCATTAAAAATAGCACACCCTAGAGGAGGAACAGTCTGGCGTTTAAACGCCAGAAACAAGCACCAAGTTGGCGTTTAACGCCAGAAACAAGCATCTACCTGGCGTTAAACGCCAGAAACAGGCTACATTTGGGCGTTTAACGCCAGAAACAAGCAGCAGTCTGGCGTTAAATGCCAGGATTGCACAGCAAGGGCGTTTTGTACGCCTAATTGGAGCAGGGATGCTAAATCCTTGACCCCACTGGATCTGTGGACCCACAGGATCCCCACCTACCTCACCATTCAAATCCAAACCATATTCTTCCCAAACCCACCCATTTACACACCTCCATCTCCTCCATCTTCTCCACTTCTTTCTTCTTTTGCTCGAGGACGAGCAAACCTTTTAAGTTTGGTGTGGTAAAAGCATTGCTTTTTGTTTTTTCCATAATTCAGTGGTAGAGCAATTGACTGCAGATCAAAGAGCTATGAAGGAGGAGCAACAAAGGCAAGGAAGAGACATAGAGAAGCTCAAGAACACCATTGGTTCTTCAAGAAAAGGAAGACGCCACCCTCATTAAGGTGGACCCGTGCCTTAATCTCCTTGTTCTTATTTTCCTATTTTTCGTTTACTATGGCTTTATGTTTTATTTATGTTTGTGTCTTTACTATATGATCATTAGTGTCTAAGTGTATATGCCTTAAAGTTATGAATGTCTTATGAATCCATCACCTCTCTTAAATAAAAAATGTTCTAAAAAACAAAAGAACAAGAAGTACATGGTTTCGAATTCATCCTTGAAATTAGTTTAATTATTTTGATGTAGTGACAATACTTTTTGTTTTCTGAATGAATGCTTGAACAGTGCATATGTCTTTTGAATTTGATGTTTATGAATGTTAAATATGTTGGCTTTTGAAAGAATGATGAAAAGGAAAAATGTTATTTGATGATCTGAAAAATCATAAAATTGATTCTTGAAGCAAGAAAAAGCAGTGAATACAAAAACTTGCGAAAAAAATGGCAAAAAAAAGAGAGAAAAAGAAAAAGCAAGCAGAAAAAGCCAAAAGCTCTTTAAACCAAAAGGCAAGGGTAATAAAAAGGATCCAAGGCTTTGAGCATCAGTGGATAGGAGGGCCTAAAGGAACAAAATTCTGGCCTAAGCGGCTAAACCAAGCTGTCCCTAACCATGTGCTTGTGGCGTGAAGGTGTCAAGTGAAAACTTGAGATTGAGCGGTTAAAGTCAAGGTCCAAAGCAGAAGAAGAGTGTGCTTAAGAACCCTAGACACCTCTAATTGGGGACTTTAGCAAAGCTGAGTCACAATCTGAAAAGGTTCACCCATTTATGTGTCTGTGGCATTTATGTATCCGGTGGTAATACTGGAAAACAAAGTGCTTAGGGCCACGGCCAAGACTCATAAAGTAGCTGTGTTCAAGAATCAACATATTGAACTAGGAGAATTAATAACGCTATCTGAATTCTAAGTTCCTATAGATGCCAATCATTCTGAACTTCAATGGATAAAGTGAGATGCCAAAACTATTCAAGAGGCAAAAAGCTACAAGTCCCGCTCATCTGATTGGAGCTAAGTTTCATTAATATTTTGGAATTTATAGTATATTCTCTTCTTTTTATCCTATTTGATTTTCAGTTGCTTGGGGACAAGCAACAATTTAGGTTTGGTGTTGTGATGAGCGGATAATTTATACGCTTTTTGGCATTGTTTTTAGTATGTTTTCAGTATGTTTTAGTTAGTTTTTATTATAATTTTATTAATTTTTAATTAAAAATCACATTTCTGGACTTTACTATGAGTTTGTGTGTTTTTCTGTGATTTCAAGTATTTTCTGGCTGAAATTGAGGGACCTGAGCAGAAATCAGATTCAAAGGCTGACAAAGGACTGCAGATGCTGTTGGATTCTGACCTCCCTGCACTCAAAGTGGATTTTCTGGAGCTACAGAACTCCGAATGGCGCGCTTCTAATTGGGTTGGAAAGTAGACATCCAGGGCTTTCCAGCAATATATAATAGTCCATACTTTGCTCAAGGATAGATGATGTAAACTGGAGTTCAACGCCAGTTCCATGTTGCAGTCTAGCGTCCAGCGCCAGAAACAAGTTACAAGTTGGAGTTCAACGCCAAAAACAGGTTACAACCTGGTGTTCAACTCCAGAAACAGTCCAGGCACGTGAGAAGCTTAAGTCTCAGTCCCAGCACACACCAAGTAGGCCCCAGAAGTGGATTTTTGCACTATCCATCTTAGTTTACTCATTTTCTGTAAACCTAGGTTACTAGTTTAGTATTTAAACAACTTTTAGAGACTTATTTTGTACCTCATGACATTTTAGATATGAACTTTGTACTCTTTGACGGCATGAGTCTCTAAACTCCATTGTTGGGGGTGAGGAGCTCTGCTGTGTCTCGATGAATTAATGCAATTACTTCTGTTTTCCATTCAAACACGCTTGTTCCTATCTAAGATGTTCATTCGCGCTTCACTATGAAGAAGGTGATGATCCGTGACACTCATCACCTTCCTCAATCCCTGAACGAGTGTATGACAACCACCTCCGTTCTATATTAGATTGAATGAGTATCTCTTAGATTCCGTAATCAGAATCTTCGTGGTATAAGCTAGAATCCATTGGCAGCATTCTTGAGAATCTGAAAAGTCTAAACCTTGTCTGTGGTATTCCGAGTAGGATTCAAGGTTTGAATGATTGTGACGAGCTTCAAACTCACGATTGTTGGGCGTAGTGACAGACGCAAAAGAATCAAGGGATTCTATTCCGACATGATCGAGAACCAACAGATGATTAGCCGTGCTGTGACAGAGCATTTGGACCATTTTCACTGAGAGGACGGGAAGTAGCCATTGACAACGGTGACACCTTACATACAGCTTGCCATGGAAGGAGCCTTGCGTGTGTGAAGAGGAGTACAAGAGAAAAGCTGAAATAAAGAGGACAAAGCATCTCCAAAACCCCAACATATTCTCCATTATTGAGTAACAAGTATTTATTTTATGCCCTTTGACTTTTTACAATTAAAACTAAAAATTATTATTGATATTATATCCTGACTAAGAGTTACAAGATAACCATAGCTTGCTTCAAGCCAACAATCTCCGTGGGATTCGACCCTTACTCACGTAAGGTATTACTTGGACGACCCAATGCACTTGCTGGTTAGTGGTACGAGTTGTAAAAAGTGTGATTTACAATTCGTGCATCATAGGATAGCACGGTTTGGCAATAACAAACCTTTTCCATCATCTTCTTAGCAACAGACAGAGAATTCTAAGTAGAGCCACTCTGACTTAGCAACGGTAATCTGTGATCTAACTAAGCCCACTCTCAGTTTCATGACTGAAACAAGGTCCTCCATTAGAAATTTAGAGGCACAAGTAGGTCAGCTGAGTAAGAAAGTTACTGAACTCCCTCCTAGTACTCTCCCAAGCAATACAGAAGAGAATTCAAAAAGAGAGTGCAAGGCCATAAATATAACCAACATGGCCGAACCTGGAGAGGAGGAAGAGGCAGTGATTTCCAGTGAGGAAGACCTTAATGGACGTCCACTGACCTCTAAGGAGTTCCCTAATGAGGAACCAAAGGAATCTGAGGCTCATATACAGACCATAGAGATTCCACTAAACCTACTATTGCCATTCATGAGCTCTGATGAGTATTCTTCCTCTGAAGAGGATGAAGACATTATTAAAGAGCAAGTTACTCAGTATCTAGGAGTAATCATGAAGCTGAATGCCAAGTTATTTGGTAATGAGACTTGGGAGGATGAACCTCCATTGGTCATCAATGAACTGAATGATCTGGTTCAACTGAAATTACCTGAGAAGAAACAGGATCCTGGAAAGTTCTTAATACCTTGTACCATAGGCACTATGACCTTTGAGAAGGCTCTGTGTGACCTGGGGTCAAGTATAAACCTCATGCCCCTCTCTGTAATGGAGAAACTAGGGATCTTTAAGGTGTAAGCTGCAAGAATCTCACTAGAGATGGCAGACAATTCAAGGAAACAGGCTTATGGACTTGTAGAGGATGTCTTGGTGAAGGTTGAAGGCCAGGCCAGTACATCCCTGCTGATTTCATAATCCTAGACAATAGGAAGGATGAGGATGAATCCATCATCCTAGGAAGACCCTTCCTAGCCACAGCAAGAGCTGTGATTGATGTGGACAGAGGAGAGCTAGTCCTTCAATTGAATGAGGACTACCTTGTGTTTAAGGCTCAAGGATCTTCTTCTGTAACCATGGAGAGTGACGATCGGTTTTTCTATCGGTAAAGAAATGTAAAAATATGATCGCATTGTTAGTATAGCTTCTAAACCAACAGAAAATCCTTTCGTACAAACATTTTGGTTGTCACAAGTAACAAACCCCTTAAAAATTGATAACCGAGTATTTAAACCTCGGGTCGTCTTCTCAAGGAATTGCAGGGAGGTGTTCTTTTTATTGGTTATGAGTCTTGTAAATTGGGGGTTTTGAAAGTAAAGAAGAAGTATGACAAGTGTTGTAAATTGGGGGTTTTGAAAGTCAGGAACAAGTAATTTAAATGACAAGTAAAATAAATAAATAACTGTAAAATAAACTCTTGGTAGGGTATGAAAATTCGGAAGTCCTATCCTAGTTACTCCTATGAGAATGGAAGTTAATCCCACTTAGTTAACCTTTGCGTAAGCAAGGGAAAGTCAAGTGAACTAATTAGTTAGATTTCCCAAGTCCTAGCCAACTCCTAAGGAAAGACTAGAGTTAGTGGAATTCCAATCAATTTAGCCGACATAACAACCAATCACGAATAGTTGATAACTCAAGAGCTTCCAGTTAATCAATTAAAGCCAACAATATAAAAAGCTAAATAAGAATCTTAGATCTGAAATACCTCAATTGCATTAATAAGAAAAAATCAATCTAAATATAAAGAGTTCATAAGCCAATCTGGCAACATAAGTAATTAAAGGATAGCATTAAAGTATCTGAAAGTAAAAGAGAAATATAAAGTAAAAGAAATATTGAACCTGATGAAGAGTTGAAATCCTAAATCCTTTAAGAGGAATCCTAATCCTAAAACCTAAGAGAGAGGAGAGAACCTCTCTCTCTAAAAACTACATCTAAAAATAAAAATTATGAATTATGAGCTTATGATCATGAATGAATGGATTTCTCCACTTTATAGCCTCTAATCTGTGTTTTCTGGGCCGCAAACTGGGTCAAAAACAGCCCAGAAATCGCTGGAGAAGAAATCTATCACGCTGATTTTCGTCACTGTGATGCGTCTGCGTGGAGCATGCGTTTGCATCGCCTAGCATTAGGGCAACAATGGCATATTATATATCAAATCGAAGCTCCGAACGTTAGCTTTCCAACGCAACTAAAACCGCATCGTTTGGACCTCTGTAGCTCAAGTTATGACCGTTTTAGTGCGAGAGGGTCAGGCTGACAATTTGCAGTTCCTTCAACTTCTTGTATTCCTTCGACTTTTGCATGCTTCCTTTCCATCCTCCAAGCCATTTCTGCCCTGTAATCTCTGAAAACACTTAACACACATATCAAGGCATCGAATGGTATAAAGAGAGAATTAATATTAATAAAATTAAGGTCAAAGAAGCATGTTTTCAATCATAGCACAAAATCAGGAAGGAAAATATAAAACACGCAATTAGTATGAATAAGTGGGCAAAGAATAGATAAAAACCACTCAATTGAGCTCAAGATAAACCATAAATTAGTGGTTTATCAACCTCTCCACACTTAAACATTAGGATGTCCTCATGCTAAACTTAAGAGAACTAAAAGAGTGAAGGGGAATGGTAAGATGTATGAAATGCAACCTATCTATATGAATGCAACTACATGCAAAATATTTCTACCTACTTGGTTAAAAGTAAATAAATCTTTCAAGACAAAAATAATTCAAATCCCACTAATTCAAATCATATAATAAAAGACAAGTAAACTTGTGATAAGATAGCTCATAAAAGCAGGGAACATAGAATCAAGCGTTGAACCCTCACTGGTAGTGTATATCACTCTAGTCTCTCAAGTGTCTAGGGTTAATCACTCTATTCTTCCCTAGTCATGCTTTCTAAACCTTGTTCTTCATCTAACCAATCAACAAATATTTAGCATACTAATGCAAACATCATGAGGTCTTTTCAGGATTGTAATGGGGCTGAGGTAAAGGTAAGGGTACATGTATGGCCAAGTGAGCTATAATATGAATCTTTGACTAACCTAAGCTCTCACCTAACATACATATACTCTATTTACTTTTAAATTCATGCCTAGCTACCCATAATTCCCACTTTTGTATGATTCCATACTCATGTACTCTTAAGCTAACCAAAGATTCAATTGGGGTATTTAATTTTTTTTTCTGCTTAAGGCTAGTGATGTGGTTGTAGAACAGAATAAATGGGATAAAAAGGCTCAAGGTGGCTAACAAGGGTGATGTAAAAGGTAGGCTTATTTGGGATAAGTGAGATAATAACAAATAATGGCCTCAATCATATGCATGCATGTAAATATACTAAATAATGGACATATAGACTAGAATAAAGCAAAGATTGCAATTATAGAGAAAGAAACACACAAGAATAAAAATTTATGGTTAAATAATGTAACCATGTAAATAAGCTCAAAATCTCACAGGTTGTGTGTTCTTTGGCTCAAAAACCATGTTTCAAATACAACTTCAAACAAATTTATAACAAAAAAATTTTTCAATTTAAATTAGTGAAATATTATAAAATAGAGTTTTGAAAAGAAATTTATTACTTTAACTAAGTAGTAACTAAATGCATACAATCAAACAAACATGCAACTAAACATGCAAATGCAACAATGAACTAACAAATAAGGTAAAATATTGGTGTTTGAGAAGAAAATAACTAACCCATGAAGATCGGTATCGACCTCCCACACTTAAAGATTGCACGGTCCTCGGTGCATGCTGAGATGTGCAGGTGGACGAGTTGCTCCAACTGATACTTTTCTCCAAGGATTGTGCAGATGGACTTGTCTGTCTCCCCATGTAAACGTCTTTCGATTCCCTTCCGGGTGGCCATCCTGAAAGAAAAAGGGAAGAAAAGTAACCCAGAAATAAAGATAAGAAAATAAATGAAGTATGGGTGGGTTAATGCCAAATGATACGGGTCTCATTTACATGGAAGCTTCAACATGTACGTGAGTAAACAATAGAAGCACATGGCATACCAGTGGTGCAAAATTCGCAACAATGGGGAAGAGAGTGGGTAAAGAGAGATAATATAAATTCATGTCAATGTAAAATTAATACAAATATCAAAAGAGATTAGCATTAACTTAAATAATATTACCCAACAGTGTAAAACAAGTTACTAAGCACCAAAATAATACCAGAAAAGACACAACAGTTGAATATGAACAAGTGACACCAATGGTAAAATAATAAATTTAGAAAAGAAAAGAAAAATATGCACAAAATTAAAATACAATGAATGAAATATGCAAATAAATTAAGTAAAATAGAATAAAGATGAAAAAGAATGAGAAGTGAAAGAAATAAAGTAAGAAAGAAAGAAGAAAAAAGAAAAGATAGTAGATATTAGGATTAGAAAAGAAAAGACAAGATAATTGGCGCTGATCTGGATAAGTTGTGCGGCGCAGGCGACGCGGACGCGTGGGTCACGCGATCGCGTGACTCGATTTGTGCTAGTAGCATGAGTGCAACCTCGCATTCGCACAACTCTCTATTTGAAATGCATTTTTGCCAAAAATATGGGTGACGCGGTCGTGTGGTTGACGCGATCGCGTGGATGGCCATTTTTGGAAAACGACGCGGCCGCGTGGGAAACGCATTCGCGTGGGAGGGCTTGGGCTTCTAGCACGAGTCCAGCCCCATTCCAGCCCAACTTACTGCAACACACCCATTTACGTCGATTCCACAGAGCCAAGCGTTCGCGTGGGTGACGCGGACGCGTGGGAGGCTTATTTTCCAAATGACGCAGACGCATCAACGACGCGGTCGCGTGGATCAATTTGTGCCAAAGGCACGCCTCCAGCCATGCTCTCGCGTGACTCTCTGTTCACTTTTCTTTTCTTCCTAATGCACTTGTGACGCAAACGCGTCAGCGACGCTGCCGCGTCGCGTGCGTTCTTTTCTCTTTTTTTTTATGCAAAATGCAGAATGTAGTATGCAGATGCTAATGCAAACATTATGAATAACACTAATAAAATTAAAATAAAATAAACTAGGAATAAAAGGAAGGATTATACCATGGTGGGTTGTCTCCCACCTAGCACTTTTAGTTAAAGTCCTTAAGTTGGACATTTGGTGAGCTCCTTGTCATGGCGGCTTGTGCTTGAACTCATCCTGAAACTTCCACCAATGCTTGGACTTCCAATAAGCTCTATCAATACCAAGTAAGTTTCTCAAGTTTTGATGGAGTTTGTCACAAGCTTTGAGCTCCTAAAGTTGATCCTCATATATTCCTGGATCCCAAATCTTGGTTCTACACCCGTCTTCAAGTTGATTATCATGATTCCATCCAGGTGGTTCAGCTTTAGAATTCTCACTGAAGCGTCCAAATAACTTCCCAGACCCATTCAATTGAGCTCTACACCAACCTTTGCGTTTAAATTTAAAGCTTCCAACCATAATGAACCTTGCAGGGCAATTCTTACCACTGACCATCTTCCTCTTACTCTTAATGCCAACAAGAGCTCTAAGTTGACCATCCATCTCCAGTAGCCCATATTCAAGTGGAATTAGAAAGCTAAGGGATATGAATTTTACCCACTTGAATGTTGTGAAGGATGATGGCAACTTAGGGGGAGGTATTTCTAACGAATTTGCAAGCTCCACTCCCTTGTGCTCCTCTCTGACAACTTCCACCTCTTTGCAAGTTTCTTCAATATCAACCTCTTCCTCTTGGTAGCTTTCTTCCAATTCAATCTCTTCTTCATTGCTCACCAAGGGCATGGGAGGTTGTGCCTCTTTTTCTTGAATCTCCATCTCTTGATCAACCTCTTCCAAGTCTTTAATTATGATATGCCTTGGAGGTTGTACACCCTCCTCAACATCAAATGCAACTGTCTTGGAAGGAGGCTCTATGTCTTGACTTTCCCATGGAGGTTCAGCATCTCGCAAGTCTTCAACCACTTTTTCCTCTTCAATAATTACTGCTTTGTCCAATAGTTTTAATATAAAATCGTACTCATCCTTGATGATTTTCTTTCCATGACAACTCCTTTCAACTATTCTTTCATCTTCAAGGGTCTTTACTACCTTCACCTTTAGGGCCTCCTATAGCTCCTTATGAAGTATGGATTCGCGAAGATGATCCCTTCTCTCTTGTTCCATGTCAATAGCATCACTGGGATCATGTTGCTCTTGGATTGATGGATGTGGGTGCTCTTCCATGGATGGTGGTGATGGGATGGAGAGATCATTCTGTGGTTAGAAAGGAAGTGCACTAGAGCTTGAGGGTTGATTGTTGAAGGCATTTGGTGGTCCGACTTGGGCAACGAGAGCTTGTATAGTAGATTTTAGATCAGTAAGTGCTTTCTCCATGGAGGTTTGGGGTGGATAGGAGGGTTCATTTGGCTCATAAGGTGGTTGGTATGGTGGATACGGGTTAGGGTCATATGGAGGTGAATGGTGGAAAGGAGCTTGTGAGTATGGTGGTCCAAAGCTAATTTGAGGAGGTGGTTCATTGGCATATGATGGAGCTTGCTGGTAACTACAAGGGGGTCCGCCATATCTATTGTCTTGGCATGTATTGTAGGATGGTCATTGTACATGGTATCTTGGAAGGTGATGTTGCCGAAAGGGTTGATCAGATCCTCGTGGCTCCTTCCATCTCTGATTGTTTTGACCTTGATGCACGTTCCTGTAATAATTTCCATTCCTTACAACAGCATTGGGACCAAACTCAAAGCGTTGGGGGTGAGAACTCATAATAGCAAATAAAAATTAAAAACGAAAATAAAAACAATTTTAAATTAAATGGTTATTGAAATTTAAATTTTGAATTTGAAAATTAAATTTTTGAATTTTGAATTTTTGAAATTTGAATTTTAAAGTTTGAAATTTGAATTTTAAATTTTGAAATTTGAATTTTGAATTTTGAAATTTAAGATAAGATAAGATAAAAAAATTTAAAATTTAAAATCTGAAATTTTTTTTTCTATAAAATAAAAACAAATAAACAAGCAAAAAGCAAATATTTACAATAACCAATAATAAGGCACACGTTTGCAATTCCCCGGCAACGGCGCCATTTTGACGATCGGTTTTTCTATCGGTAAAGAAATGTAAAAATATGATCGCGTTGTAAGTATAGCTTCTAAACCAACAGAAAATCCTTTCGTACAAACGTTTTGGTTGTCACAAGTAACAAACCCCTTAAAAATTGATAACTGAGTATTTAAACCTCGGGTCGTCTTCTCAAGGAATTGCAGGGAGGTGTTCTTATTATTGGTTATGAGTCTTGTAAATTGGAGGTTTTGAAAGTAAGGAAGAAGTATGACAAGTGTTGTAAATTGGGGGTTTTGAAAGTCAGGAACAAGTAATTTAAATGACAAGTAAAATAAATAAATAACTGTAAAATAAACTCTTGGCAGGGTATGAAAATTTGGAAGTCCTATCCTAGTTACTCCTATGAGAATGGAAGTTAATCCCACTTAGTTAACCTTTGCGTAAGCAAGGGAAAGTCAAGTGAACTAATTAGTTAGATTTCCCAAGTCCTAGCCAACTCCTAAGAAAAGACTAGAGTTAGTAGAATTCCAGTCAATTTAGCTGACATAACAACTAATCACGAATAGTTGATAACTCAAGAGCTTCCAGTTAATCAATTAAAGCCAATAATATAAAAAGCTAAATAAGAATCTTAGATCTGAAATACCTCAATTGCATTAATAAGAGAAAATCAATCTAAATATAAAGAGTTCATAAGCCAATCTGGCAACATAAGTAATTAAAGGATAGCATTAAAGTATCTGAAAGTAAAAGAGAAATATAAAGTAAAAGAAATATTGAACCTGATGAAGAGTTGAATTCCTAAATCATTTAAGATGAATCCTAATCCTAAAACCTAAGAGAGAGGAGAGAACCTCTCTCTCTAAAAATTATATCTAAAACTAAAAATTATGAATTATGAGCTTATGATCATGAATGAATGGATTTCCCCACTTTATAGCCTCTAATCTGTGCTTTCTGGGCCGCAAACTGGGTCGAAAACAGCCCAGAAATCGATGGAGAAGAAATCTGCCACGCTGATTTTTGTCACTGCGACGTGTCCGCGTGGAGCACGCGTTCGTGTCGCCTAGCATCAGGGCAACTATAACATATTATATATCAAATCGAAGCCCCGGACGTTAGCTTTCTAACGCAACTGGAACCGCATCGTTTGGACCTCTGTAGCTCAAGTTATGACCGTTTTAGTGCGAGAGGGTTAGGATGACAGTTTGCAGTTCCTTCAACTTCTTGTATTCCTTCGACTTTTGCATACTTCCTTTCCATCCTCCAAGCCATTCCTACCCTGTAATCTCTGAAAACACTTAACACACATATCAAGGCATCGAATGGTATAAAGAGAGAATTAATATTAATAAAATTAAGGTCAAAGAAGGATGTTTTCAATCATAGCACAAAATCAGGAAGAAAAATATAAAACAAGCAATTAGTAAGAATAAGTGGGCAAAGAATAGATAAAAACCACTCAATTGAGCACAAGATAAACCATAAAATAGTGGTTTATCAGAGAGGAAGCATGAAAAGCTTCTCTCAATACAGACTCAAACAGAGCTCCCACACTCAACTTCTAAGTTTGGTGTTAGGAGGCCAACATTAAGCTCTGAATCTATGTGAGGCTCTCTAAGAGCTCACTGTCAAGCTATTGACATTAAAGAAGCGCTTTTTGGGAGGCAACTCAATTTTATTGAATTATATTTATTTGTTTTCTATTATTATTTTATGTTTTCTTTAGGTTGATGATCATGTGAAGTCACAAAAACAACTGAAAAATAAAAAAACAGAATGAAAAATAGCATTAAAAATAGCACACCCTGGAGGACAGGCTTACTGGCGTTTAAACGCCAGTAAGGATAGCAGAACGGGCGTTTAACGCCCAGCCTGGCAGCATTCTGGGCGTTAAACGCCATAATGGGCAGCACTTTGGGCGTTTAACGCCAGAAAGGGCTGTCTGGCATCTGGCTGGCGTTAAACGCCAGAAATGGGCATCTGGCTGGCGTTAAACGCCAGAAATGGGCATCTGGCTGGCGTTTAATGCCAGAAAAGGGTGTCTGGCTGGCGTTAAACGCCAGAAAGGAGCAGTAGACTGGCGTTTAACGCCAGGAAAGGTAGCAAAACTGGCGTTAAACACCAGATTTGGCACACAATGGGCATTTAAACACCAGAATGGTGCAGGGACTCAATTTCCTTGATACCTCAGGATCTGTGGACCCTACAGGATCCCCACCTACCCCTCCTTTCTTCTCTCCTCTTCACACCTTTCCATAACACTCTTCCCCATACACCCTTCACTAATCACCTCAATACCTCTTCCTCAAACACCCTTCACCTATCAAATCTTACCCTCTTCTCCATACTCTCTTCACCACTCACATCCATCCGTCATTAAACCCTACCTACGTCACCATTCAAATTCAAAATGTTTCCCTCCCAAACCCAACCCCTCATACACGGCTACCCTCTCTCACTAACCCTATAAATACCCCCTCCTTACCACCTTCATTTTCACACATCATACACACTTTTCCCTCCCTTGGCTGAATCCACCACACATCTCCATCATCTCCATTTCTTCTTCTTCTCCTCCTTTCTTTCTTATTTTGCTCGAAGACGAGCAAACATTTTAAGTTTGGTGTGGAAAAGCCCCGCTTTTTGTTTTTCCATAACCACTAATGGCACCTAAGGCCGAAGAAATCTCTAGAAAGAGGAAAGGGAAGGCAATTGCTTCCACCTCTGAGTCATGGAAGATGGAGAGATTCATCTCAAAAGCCCATCACTTAAAAAAAAGGATGGAGCAAACAAGAGAGCCCACTCATGGACCTCAACAAGAGCATGAGGAAGTTCCTCATCATGAAATCCCTGAGATGCCTCAAGGGATGTATTTTCCTCCACATGACTATTGGGGCAAATCAACACCTCTTTAGGAGAACTGAGTTCCAATATGGAACAACTAAGGATGGAGCACCAAGAGCACTCCATCATCCTCCATGAAATAAGAGAAGACTAAAAGGCCATGAGAGAGGAGCAACAAAGGCAAGGAAGAGACATTGAGGAGCTCAAACACTCCATAAGATCTTCAAGAGAAAGAACTAGCCGCCATCACTAAGGTGGACCCGTTCTTTAATTTCTTTGTTCTTTATTTTCTATTTTTTCGTTCCTTATGCTTTATGTTTATCCATGTTTGTGTCTTCATTACATGATCATTAGTGTCCAATGCCTATGCTTTAAAGTTATGAATGTCCTATAAATCCTTCACCTTTCTTAAATAAAAATGTTTTAATTGCAAAAGAACAAGAAGTGCATGGTTTCAAATTTTATCTTGAAGTTAGCTTAATTATTTTGATGTGGTGGCAATACTTTTTATTTTCTGAATGAATGCTTGAACGTGCATATTTTTTATATTGTTGTTTATGAATGTTAAAATTGTTGGCTCTTGAAAGAATAATGAAAAAGGAGAAATGTTATTGATGATCTGAAAAATCATAAAATTTATTCTTGAAGCAAGAAAAAGCAGTGAAAAAGAAGAAGCTTGCGAAAAAAAATGGCGAAAAGAAAATAAAGAAAAAGAAAGAAAAAGAGAAAGCAAGCAGAAAAAGCCAATAGCTCTTTAAACCAAAAGGCAAGAGCAAAAAGCCAATAACCCTTTAAACCAAAAGGCAAGGGTAAAAAAGATCCAAGGCTTTGAGCATTAATGGAAAGAAGGGCCCAAAGGAATAAAATCCGGGCCTAAGTGGCTAAATCAAGCTGTCCTTAACCATGTGATTGTGGCGTGAAAGTGTCAAGTGAAAAGCTTGAGACTGAGCGGTTAAAGTCATGATCCAAAGCAAAAAGAGTGTGCTTAAGAACCCTGGACACCTCTAATTGGGGACTCTAGCAAAGCTGAGTCACAAACTGAAAAGGTTCACCCAGTTATGTGTCTGTGGCATTTATATATCCGGTGGTAATACTGGAAAATAAAATGCTTAGGGCCATGGCCAAGACTCATAAAGTAGCTGTGTTTAAGAATCAACATACTGAACTAGGTGAATCAATAACACTATCTGAATTCTGAGTTCCTATAGATGCCAATCATTCTAAACTTCAAAGGATAAAGTGAGATGCCAAAACTGTTCAGAAGCAAAAAGCTACAAGTCCCGCTCATCAAATTGAGACTAATCTTCATTGATATTTTTGAAATTCATTATATATTCTCTTCTTTTTATCTTATTTTGTTTTTAGTTGCTTGGGGACAAGCAACAATTTAAGTTTGGTATTGTGATGAGCGGATAATTTATACCCTTTTTTGCATTATTTTTACATAGTTTTTAGTATGTTTTAATTAGTTTTTACTATGTTTTTATTAATAATTATGAAAAATTCATATTTCTGGACTTTACTATGAGTTTGTGTATTTTTCGGTGATTTCAGGTATTTTTTGGCTGAAATTGAGGGACCTGAGCAAAAATCTGATTCAGAGGCTGAAAAAGGACTGCAGATGCTGTTGGATTCTGACATCCCTACACTCGAAATGAATTTTCTGGAGGTACAGAAGCCCAATTGGCACGCTCTTAATTGTGTTGGAAAGTAGACATCTTGGGCTTTGCAGCAATATATAATAGTTCATGCTTTACTTGAGATTTGATGGCCCAAACTGGCATTCAAAGTCAGCCCAAAACATCTTGGCGTAAAACGCCCAAACTGGCACCTGAATTGGAGTTAAACGCCCAAACTGGCACCAAAGCTGGCGTTTAACTCCAAGAACAGCCCAAGCACAAAAAAGCTTCAATGCTCAGTCCAAGCACACACCAAGTGGGCCCCAGAAGTAGATTTCTGCATTATCTGCACTTAGTTACTCATTTTCTATAAACCCTAGTTACTAGTTTAGTATAAAAACTACTTTTAGTGATTTATTTTAGAATCTTGGACCATATTATGTAACTTTTACGTTCTGAGACCTCCATGGGAGGCTGGCCACTCGGCCATGTCTACCCTATTTTCACTTATGTATTTTCAACGGTGGAGTTTCTACACCCCATAGATTAAGGTGTGGAGCTCTGCTGTTCTTCATGAATTAATGCAATTACTACTGTTTTTCTATTCAATTCACGCCTACTTCTTCTCCAAGATATACTCTTGTTCTTAATTTAGTTAAGTCAGAATGAAGGGGGTGACCCGTGACAATCACCCAATCTTGGTTACTCGCTTAGCCAAGATCGCGTGCATGACAACCACAAAGCGGTCTACATGATGTTCAACATAGTCATTGGACGACAGCCGAAGTATATTCTCTTGGGTTCTAATCAACGATTCACATCGTCTCTCCTGACAACAGAGCATCTGAATCAGAGATTAACCTTCGTGGTATAGGCTAGAATAAAGGCAGCATTCCTGGGATCCGAAAAGTCTAAACCTTGTCTGTGGTATTTCGAGTAGGATCTGGGAAGGGATGACTATAATGAACTTCAAACATGTGAATGTGGGGCGCAATTAATAGTGCGCAAAAGGACAATGGTCCTATTCCGATGTTAGCGGGAACCGACAGATGATTAGCCCTGCGGTGACAGCACAGATGGATTTGTTTTCATCCAAGAGGATCATACAGCTTGCCATGGAAGGAGGTAACGCAGGGTTAGAAGAAGGGAGTAGGAAAGCAGAGGTTCAAAAGCAACAAAGCATCTCTATACGCTTATCTGAAATTCCCACCAATGAATTACATGAGTATTTCTATCTTATTTTATGTTTTATTTATATTTTAATTATCAAAACTTTATAACCAATTTAATTTGCCTGACTGAGATTTACAAGATGACCATAGCTTGCTTCAAGCCGACAATCTCCATGGGATCGACCCTTACTCACGTAAGGTATTACTTGGACGACCCAGTGCACTTGCTGGTTAGTTGCATTGGAATTGTGAAGAAGTGTTGAGATCACTAATTTGCCATATCAAGTTTTTAAATCACACTTTCGTGCACCAACATCCACCACTCAAGTTCACCCAAACACCCAATTTCCCAACCAAGAGTGTGAAAAACTAAGCAAAAACCCAACCAAGCATTTTGTCAAACACTTGGTGGGCATGTAAATAAAGCATGGTAAAATGACAAGAAATATAAATTCTACAACTACCAAAAGCAAGAAAATTAAAGAGGACAACTCAATAAAACAATAAAGAGGCATGAAACATAAAATTGCATTAAATGTAAATTAAAGTAACAACAGTGCAAATACATAAAAGTGGCAAAAATGGAGAAAATAACAAGATAAAGTAAGAAAATTAAGACAATAAAATAAGGAAAGGTAGAAGAAACTAGAGTAAAACAAGAATCAAAAAGGAAAATTACAAGGAAAGTAAACTAAGAATCCTAATTTCTAGAGAGAAGGGGGAGCTTCTCTTTCTAGAAAATGAACTACATTATGCTAAACTAACCCTAATTGCTCTCCCCTTTCACATGGAGTGAGGCCTTGTCTAATATAGGGAGAATCATCTTCAGAAGGTCCAATAACTGGGCTCTGGAGGACCAGAAATTGCCCCCAGCGATTTCCATTAAGTGAGTCACATGCTGGGACATGTGCGGACGCACAGGTGTGTGCGTCCGCACACATGCTGATTTACACTATGGTTCCTATTTAGTTTGGTACAAAACTAACAAGAGATTCCAATTAATCCGAAACAAGCCTTAGGGCCAAGGCAAAGAATTAATGCACTATGATCAATGCCCAAAGAATTGAATTGAGATTTTCAAAACTAAACAACAAACAACTTGCAAGAAGATACAATATAATGCACAAGAACATAAAATTGAGCGACCGAACCCTTCACCGGATGTGTATTCACTCAATTCGCTCAGTATTTAGGGCTTAATCACTCAATTCTCTTTTAGTCATGTTTCTCAAAGATTTGCAAGTCATCTAACAATCAACAATTATTTAGTGCATGCATACAAATATCATGAGGACTTTCATGGTTGTAATGGGGCTAGGGTCAAGGTAGGATGCATATGGTCAAGTGGACTAGAATTTGAATCTTTGATCAACCTAAGCTTCCCACTTATCCTATGACAACCTATATAATTCAAAGCTAACCTAACTACCCATTGTTCACTTTTTCACACACTCATGTATTCTATTTTTTATCATTACACATATGCATTGATTCTTATTGACTTCACTTTGGGGTATTTTGTCCCCTTTTTATTACTTTTCTTTTTCTTTTCTTTTCTATTTATTATTATTATTATTATTATTATTATTATTATTATTATTATTATTATTATTATTATTATTATTATTATTATTATTATTATTATTATTATTATTATTATTATTATTATTATTCAAACTAAAATATATACAAGAACATCAATGCATATGGTTTAACATAATTCATACATGAGTATGTACCCAATTCCCATATATATAAAAACACCCTTTTATCCCAACCATTATTCCCAAACTTCCCAAACTTAAATGATAATTACACTCACTAGCCTAAGCTAATCAAAGATCCAAACAAGGGACATTTATTGTTTTTCGCTTAAGGCTTATGATGTGCTAAAATTAAAAACAAATGGGTTTAGCATAGGCTCAAGGTTGGCTAACAATGGAAGATAAAAGGTAGGCTATTTGGGTAAGTGAGCTATTTAAAACAATGGCCTCAATCATATACATGCATTCATACACAAAATAATGGACATATAGAATCATGCAAATCAAAGATTACAATCATGAAAGGAGTTTATCACACAAGAACAAACTTTATGGTTGAAGATGTGCAACCATGCAATTAAGGCTCAAATCTCACAAGGTATGTTGTTCTAGCTCTTTTCTATGTTCTATGAAAAATACTTCAAGCAAGTTTGAAAAATAATTTCTCAATTCAATCAATGGCATGCCCTAAAAGGAATTTCATGAAAATTTCTTGTTGTTTTTACCAAACTTATTTAATCTAACATGCACATACAAATATTTGCTACCATGATACTATGAGCATTAAATTGACGAAAAAGAGCAAAAAGGATATTGCAAAGTGTCTAAGAAGAGAAATTTTTACCCCCTTGAAGTTGGCGATCCTCCCCTACACTTAAATAGTGCACGGTCCTCCGTGCTTGCACATGATCCATGGGTGAAGGACTATGAGGCTCCACCTTCAGCTGGTGGGCTCCAGGCGTTCCGGTTGCTGTGTAAACAGATACATAACAATTGAGGCAAAGTAAGTTGTGTGGTATGATAAAAGACAATGCGTAGTATTCTAAGTGTGCACGATTTAGAACACCCACATCGGCGGGGTAAAAACAACAACCACCTATTCAAAAGAAATAGCACATATTCCTCAATGAAGTAGCCTAGGTTGCAAGTAAATAATAAGTAAGCTTAAGGCACAAGCAACCCTAGGTAACCACAAAAGTGAATTGAGTATTTGATATTGGTTATTGAAATTGTGCACGTGAAAGCACAAGATTAATATAAAATAGCACAATAAGCAACAACCAACCCCATAATGAACGGAAACTCCTTATTCATCATGAAGCATAATGAAAAAAAGGTCACAAGGAGAGGTACTTGTTACAAAAAGTGCTCATCTTGATAGGAATCAAGTTAAGTCACTCAAACAAATGCAAAGCATTAACAAGGAACAAGTACTGGACATGTGATGAATTTGATATGCAAATCATGATGAACAAGTAAATTCAACTCAAATCACTTAATCTAATGCACTTATATAATTTGTCCTAGTGGTACAATCAAAATATGAGTAGCCAAACCCACTAGGTACTTGGTAAGCGAACGCAATGTATAAGGGCATTGGTGTAAATATCAAGTAAGAAGCGACCCTATCAAAATTAATCAACACTTGTAATTTATTCACTTAACAGGCAAGTAAAGCAAAAATAATGAAATGCAAACAAAATAGACATGTACAAGCATAAAATAGGGTGAAAGGGGAAGAAGAGAGAGGAAGAGAAAAGAAGGAAAGAAGTAGAGAGAAAGAAGAAGGGAAAAGAAGCATAAAAGTGAGAAAACAGGGGCGTGCGTATGCACAGACACGTGTGCATACGCACACAATGAGAAAAGGGGAAGGTGTGCAAGCGCACCGGCTATGCGAGCACTCTCGGCAGAAGAGGGATTGAGAGGTGTGCGTGCAGACAAGGTCGTGCGCACGCACAGAACACCCCTTTTTTTTGGCATGAAAGATCATGTGTGCGTGCGCACACAGGTCCGTGTGCACGCACAAGAGCGAAAAGGGGTATGGGGTGCAGGCGCACAGACTATGCTGACGCTCTCACCAGAGGGGTCGCTCATTTCCGTGCGGACGCACACGTTCGTGCGGCCGCACAAAGAGCGCAAGAAGGGAGACTCGTGCATACGCACACAGCAGTGCGCACGCACAGGTCACAAAATAGAGGGAGGTGCACGCGCATAGGACGTGCTGGCGCTGTGAATAGAGGGCATATCAAGAAGTGTGCGGATGCACAAGCTTATGCGGCTGCACAGGTGGCAAAAAATGCAGTTTTGTGCGTACGCACAGCATGGTGCGCACGCACATATGGCCTGTTTCACAAAAAAAAAATTTCCTTAATTTTTTTTCTTTAAAATTCTAAGGTATTTAACCTTAGCTCATCCCAAATCAACCCCAAAACATTCAAACATACAAAATTTCATGTCCCATATGCAAATTTACCTACTAAACTAAAAATTAAACTAATCCTAAGCAAACTAAAACAAATAAAAATGCAATTAAGGCAACTTATTAATCAAAGAGAAGAGTTGGAGCAATGTTACCATGGTGGGTGTCTCCCACCTAGCACTTTGGTTTATTGTTCTTAAGTTGGATTTATGGAGATCTCTCTTCAAACCCCTTTTGAAATCCCACCCAAGCTTGTATTCTCCAAGGCTTTTGAGACTCCAAATCTTGTACACCCATATCTTGTTGTCAATTCCTTTCATTCCATCTAGGTAACAAGCACTTGAAATTCCCAATTCCTATACACAATAGCAACAAAACTCACAATGCAATGGGTGAGAATTCATAGAATAAAAAGGAAACAAAACCAAAGGTAATAAGAACAAATAAAATGAACTCCAAAAACTAGCAAAAACAAGCAATCAATCAAAAATAACTATTCACATATTCACATATTTACAATAGCCAATAACAAGAACCATTACAAGTCCCCGGCATCAACGCCAAATTTGACGATGACTAAAAGCATGGGTTATGAATTTGATTATCAAAATGGAATAGGCGTTGTAAGTATAGTCCAAACCCAACAATTGATCATCAATCAAATGTCAACACAATACAAAACAAAATAAACCGAGAGTATTTAGCTCCCGGGTCGTCTTCCCTAGGAGTTGCAATAAAGTGCACAATTATTGGCTATGAGAGAGATCATGGGGAATTGGGAATGCAAGAGAGGGCAAGTAATGTAAATAGCAAGAAATTAAGGTGCAAGAAGGTAACTTAACACGCAAGAAATTAAAAGTCAAAGCAATCAAAGAAAGTAATAAAAGGGAAATTAAATGCTAAAAAGAGCTCTTGGCAAGGATTGGGTAATGAGGGCTTGCTATCCTAGTTGTGGACCACAAACATGGTAATTGTGTGTGGATTAATCCCAATTAGTTAACCCTACATCGAGGATAAGTCAACTAGGCATAATTAATCTCAATCCCTAAGTCCTAAGTCAACACTAAGGGGGTCACTTAGAGTCAAGAGAAACCAAATTAATTAACAACCCTCATGATGAGCAGATAATTTATACCCTTTTTGGCATTTTTTTACATAGTTTTTAGTATGTTTTAGCTACTTTTTATTATATTTTTATTAGTTTTTATTCAAAAATCACATTTCTAGACTTTACTATGCGTTTGTGTGTTTTTCTGTGATTTCAGGTATTTTCTGGCTGAAATTGAGGGACTTGAGCAAAAATTTGATTCAGAGGCTGAAAAAAGACTGTAGATGATGTTGGATTCTGACCCTCATACACTCGAAGTGGATTTTCTGGAGCTACAGAAGCCCAATTGGCGCGCTCTCAATTGCGTTGGAAAGTAGATATCCTTAGCTTTCCATCAATATATAATAGTTCATACTTTGACTGAGATTTGATGGCCCAAACTGGCATCCAAATGCACACCAAAGAATTCTGGCGTATAACACCAGAACTAGCACTAGAACCAGCGTTTAACGCCCAAAATGGCACCCCAGCTGGCATTTAACTCCAAGAACAGCCTAAGCACAAAAAAGCTTCAATGCTTAGTCCAACCACACACGAAGTGGGCCCCAGAAGTGGATTTATGTACTATCTGCATTTAGTTACTCATTTTCTGTAAACCATGCTATCATAGACTATTGTACACATTTGGAGGCTAGCCTCACGGCCATGCCTAGACCTTCTTTCACTTATGTATTTTCTACGGTGGAGTTTCTACACCCCATAGATTAAGGTGTGGAGCTCTGCTGTTCTTCATGAATTAATGCAAGTACTATTGTTTTTCCTTCAATTCACGCCTACTTCTTCTCCAAGATATACTCTTGTACTTAATTCAGTTAAGTCTGAATAAAGGGGTGACCCGTGACAATCACCCACTATCTTCGTTACTCGCTTAGCCAAGATCCGCGTGCCTGACAACCATAAGCGGTCTACATGATGTTCAACGTAGTCATTGGACGACAGCCGGAGTATATTCTCTTAGATATCTAATACACGGGCCGAGTCCGTGAGATTAGTATCTTCGTGGTATAGGCTAGAACCATTGGCAGCATTCCAGGGATCCGAAAAGTCTAAACCTTGTCTGTGGTATTCCGAGTAGGATCTAGGAAGGGATGACTGTAAAGAGCTTCAAACCTACGAATGTTGGGCACAAGTGATAGTGTGCAAAAGGATCAATGGATCCTATTCCGACGCTAGCGGGAACCGACAGATGATTAGCCATGCGGTAGCTGTACCTGGTATTTTTCATCCGAGACGAGAAATCCAATAGTTGATTAGCCGTGCAGCAACCGTAGGGGACCATTTTCACTGAGAGGATCCTATAGCTTGCCATGGAAGGGAGCATGCATGGTTGGAAGAAGGCAATAGGAAAGCAGAGGTTCAGGAGCAACAAAGCACCTCCAGATGCTTATCTGAAATTTCCACCAACGAATTACATAAGTAACTTTATTTTATTTTCTGTTTTATTTATCTTTTAATTATTAAAACATCATAACCATTTGAATCCGCCTGACTGAGATTTACAAGGATGACGATAGCTTGCTTCAAGCTGACAATCTCCGTGGGATCGACCCTTACTCACGTAAGGTATTACTTGGACGATCCAGTGCACTTGCTGGTTAGTTGCATCGGAGTTGTGAAAAGTGTGAATTACAATTTCGTGCACCAAGTTTTTGGCGCCGTTGCCGGGGATTGTTCGAGTTTCGACAACTGACGGTTCATCTTGTTGCTTAGATTGGATAATTTTATTTTATGTTAAAGCTTTTTATTTATTATTTTCGAAAAAAAATAAAAAGAATAATATCAATAATAATAGTTAATTTTCGAAAAATTCATCAAAATTTTTAAGAATGAATTCCATCTTCAAGCTTCATGATGATATGTTAAAGCTTGGCTGGCTATTAAGCTATGCCTAAATCTTTTGGACCGGAGCTTTAACTTATCATGTTCATTGGATTGTTGTATGTATTTGTTATGCTAAAGCTTGGCTGGCCTTCTGGCCATGTCTAACTCTGTTGGACCGAAGCTTTAGAATAACATTACATCAACTTTGAGATTCTCATTTATAATTCTATGCTAAAGCTTGGCTGGCCATTGGCCATGTCTAATTCTTTTGGACTGGAGCTTTAGACTAACATTACATGAATCCTGGAATTCTTATTAAAAATTTTGAATTTCTTTATCTTTTTCCAAACATAATTCTCGAAAAATACAAAAAAAAATTGATAAAATCATAAAACCAAAAATTTTATGTTTCTTGTTTGAGTCTTATGTCAAATTTTAAGTTTGGTGTCAATTGCATTTTTTTATTTTTCTTGAAAAATTTTCGAAAAATTCATGCATGTGTTCTTCATGATCTTCAAGTTGTTCTTGATGATTTTCTTTGATTGATCTTTAATTTTTTTTGTTTTGTGTCTTTTCTTGTTTTTCATATGCATTTTTGAATTATTAGTGTCTAAAGTTTAAAAATTTTTAAGTTTGGTGTCTTGCATATTTTTCTTTTCTTAAAAATTTTCAAAAACATGTTCTTGATGTTCATCATGATCTTCAAAGTGTTCTTGGTGTTCATCTTGACATTCAAAGTGTTCTTGCATGCATTATTAGTTTTGATCTTAAATTTTTATGTCTTGTGTCATTTAGTTATTTTTTTCTCTCCTCATTAAACATTCAAAAATAAAAAATAATATCTTTCCCTTATCTCACTCATAAAATTCGAAATTTTGAGTTGATTTAGTCAAAAAGTTTTAAATTTTAGTTGTTTCTTATTAGTCAAGTCAAAATTTCAATTTAAAAATTCTATCTTTTCAAATCTTTTTCAAAAATCAAATCCTTTCATTTTTTCTTAATATTTTCGAAAATTTTAAAAATTGATTTTCAAAATCTTTTTCTTACTTTTAGTTCATGATTTTCGAAATTAACACTAACATTTAATGTTTTGAGTCAATCTTTAAATTCTAAGAATCATATCTTTTAGTTTCTTGTTAGTCAAGTCATCAACTTTAATTTCAAAAATCAAATCTTTTTAATTTCCTTTTCAATATTTTTCAAAATAAATTTCAATCATATATTTTTCAAAATTCAATTTCAAAATCTTTTCTAACTTCATATCTTTTCAAAATTGATTTTCAAATCTTTTTCAATTAACCACTTGATTTTTTTTTGTTTGATTGATTATTATTTCTTATCTTTTTCAAAACTACCTAACTATTTCTCTCTCTAATTTTCGAAAATAATTAACATCTTTTTCAAAAATCTTTTTTATTAACTAATTGTTTTAAATTCTAATTTTATTCTCTTAATAAATTCGAATTCTAACGAATAATTAAAATAAAAACAAAAAT
This sequence comes from Arachis ipaensis, assembly GCF_000816755.2. NCBI lineage: Eukaryota > Viridiplantae > Streptophyta > Magnoliopsida > Fabales > Fabaceae > Arachis > Arachis ipaensis. The sequence goes on from NC_029788.2 coordinate 100,021,908, forward strand.
ATTTTTCTTTTCTTTTAAATTAAAATTCGAATTTCTTCCATCTCTCATCTCTTTCTATTTATTTTATTTAATTACTAACACTTCTTCTTAAAATTCGAACCCCCTCCCTCTCTCTGTGTTCGAATTCTTCTTACTTTATCCCTACCTCATTCTTCTATTCTTCTACTCACATAAATGAATCTCTATACTGTGACACAGAGGATTCCTCTTGTTTTCTGTTCTCTTCTTTTTCATATGAGCAGGAACAAGGATAAAAACATTCTTGTTGAAGCTGATCCTGAACCTAAAAGGACTTTAAAGAGGAAGCTAAGAGAAGCTAAAGTACAACACTCTGGAGAGGACCTAACAGAAATTTTCGAAAAAGAAGAAGTTATGGCAGCCGAAAATAATAACAATGGTGGAGATGCAAGGAAGATGCTTGGTGACTTTACTACACCCTCTTCTGACTTCTATGGAAGAAGCATCTCAATCCCTGCAATTGGAGCAAACAATTTTGAGCTTAAGCCTCAATTAGTTTCTCTAATGCAGCAGAATTGCAAGTTTCATGGACTTCCATTGGAAGATCCTCATCAGTTCTTAGCTGAGTTCTTGCAAATCTGTGATACTGTTAAGACCAATGGGGATAATCCCGAGGTTTAAAGACTTATGCTTTTCCCCTTTGCTGTAAGAGACAGAGCTAGGACATTGTTGGACTCACAACCTAAAGAAAGCCTGAACTCTTGGGAAAAGCTGGTCAATGCTTTCTTGGCCAAGTTCTTTCCACCTCAAAAATTGAGTAAGCTTAGAGTGGAAGTCGAAACCTTTAGACAGAAGGAAGGTGAATCCCTCTATGAAGCTTGGGAAAGATACAAGCAATTGATCAGAAGGTGTCCTTCTGACAAGCTTTCAGAATGGAGCATCTTATGTATATTCTATGATGGTCTGTCTAAATTGTCCAAGATGTCATTGGACCACTCTGCTGGTGGATCTCTTCATCTGAAGAAGACACCTAAAGAAGCCCAGGAACTCGTTGAAATGGTTGCAAATAACCAGTTCATGTACACTTCTGAAAGAAATCCTGTGAATAATGGGATGACTCAGAAGAAAGGAGTTCTGGAGATTGATACTCTAAATGCCATATTGGCTCAGAATAAAATATTGACACAGCAAGCCAATATGATTTCTCAGAGTCTGACTGGAATGCAAGCTGCATCCGGCAGTACTAAAGAAGCTTCCTCTAAAAAAGAAGCTTATGATCCTGAGAACCCTGGAATGGAAGAAGTGAATTAGAATCCTATGGAAACACTTACAATCCTTCATGGAGGAATCATCCTAATCTCTCATGAAAGGATCAATAGAAGCCTTAACAAGGCTTCAATAATAATAATGGTGGGAGAAACAGGTTTGGCAATAGCAAACCTTTTCCATCATCTTCTCAGCAACAGACAGAGAATTCTAAGCAGAGCCTCTCTAACTTAGCAACCATAGTCTCTGATCTATCCAAGACCACTCACAGTTTCATGACTGAAACAAGGTCCTCCATTAGAAATTTGGAGGCACAAGTGAGTCAACTGAGTAAAAGAGTTACTGAACTCCCTCCTAGTACTCTCCCACGCAATACAGAAGAGAATCCAAAAAGAGAGTGCAAGGCCATCAATATACCCCACACGGCTGAACCTGCAGAGGAGGAAAGACAGTGATTTCCAGTGAGGAAGACCTCAATAGACGTCCACTGGCCACTATGGAGTTCCCTAATGAGGAACCAAGGGAATCTGAGGCTCATATAGAGACCATAGAGATTCCACTGAACTTACTGTTGCCATTCATGAGCTCTGATGAGTATTCCTCCTCTGAAAAGGATGAAGACATTGTTGAAGAGCAAGTAGCTTTGTATTTAGGAGCAATCAGGAAGCTAAATACCAAGCTATTTGGTAATGAGACTTAGTAGGATAAACCTCCATTGCTCATCAATGAACTGAATACTTAGACTCAACTGAAATTACCGCAGAAGAAACCGGATCCCGAAAAATTCTTGATACCTTGTACCATAGGCACCATGACCTTTGAGAAGGCTTTGCATGACCTGGGGTCAGGAATAAACCTCATGCCACTCTCTGTAATGGAAAAACTAGAAATCTTTGAGGTACAAACTGCAAGATTCTCATTAGAATTGGCAGACAAATCAAGGAAACAGGCTTATAGACTTGTAGAGGATGTCTTAGTGAAGGTTGGAGGCCTGTACATCCCTGCTGATTTCATAATCCTAGACACTGGAAAGGAAGAGGATGAATCCATCATCCTTGGAAGACCCTTCCTAGCCACAGCAAAAGCTGTGATTGATGTGGACAGAGGAGAGTTAGTCCTTTAATTGAATGAGGACTACCTTGTGTTTAAGGCTCAAGGATCTTCTTCTGTAACCATGGAGAGGAAGCATGGAAAACTTCTCTCAATACAGAGTCAAACAGAGCCCCCACACTCAACTTCTAAGTTTGGTGTTGGGAGGCCACCATTAAGCTCTGAATCTCTGTGAAGCTCTCTAAGAGCTTACTGTTAAGCTATTGACATTAAAGAAGCGCTTATTGGGAGGCAACCCAATATTATTTAATTATATTTATATATTTGTTTTCCATTGTCATTTTATGTTTTCTTTAGGTTAATGATCATGTGAAGTCACAAAAACAACTACAGAATTCAAGCAAAATAAAAAACAGCATTAAAAATAGCATACCCTGGAGGATAGACTTACTGGCGTTTAAACGCCAGTAAGGATAGCAGAATGGGCGTTTAACGCCCAGTCTGGCAGCATTATGGGTGTTAAACGCCAGAATGGGCAGCATTCTGGGTGTTTAACGCCAGAAAAGGGTGTCTGACTGGTGTTTAATGCCAGAAAAGGGTGTCTGGCTGGCATTAAACGCCAGAAAGGGGCAGCAGACTGGCGTTTAATGCCAAGAAAGGTAGCAGAGCTGACATTAAATGCCAGAATTGGCACACAGTGGGCGTTTAAACACCAGAATAGTACAAGGAGCAGAATTCCTTGACACCTCAGGATCTGTGGACCCCACAGGATCCCCACCTACCCCACCTCTTCTTCTATCCTCTTCACACCTTTCCATAACACTCCTCCCCAAATACCCTTGACCAATCCAATCAATACCTCTCCCCCAAATACCCTTCACCTATCAAATCCTACTCTCTTCTCCATACTCTCTTCACCACTCACATCCATCCATTATAAAACCCCACCTACCTCACCATTCAAATTCAAACCATTTCCCTCCCAAACCCACCCCTTCATAACCGAATTCCCCCTCTCTCTTACCCTATAATTACCCCTCCTTACCACCTTTAATTTCACACATCTTACACACTCTAACCCCCTTGGCCGAACCCAACACACACGTTCATCTCCCCCATTTCTTTTTCTTCTCCTCCTTTCTTTCTTCTTTTACTCGAGGACAAGTAAACATTTTAAGTTTGGTGTGGAAAAAGCTCTACTTTTTATTTTTCCATAACCATTAATGGCACCTAAGGCCAGAGAAACCTCTAGAAAGAGGAAAGGGAAGGCAATTGCTTCCACATTCGAGTCATGGGAAATTGAGAGATTCATCTCAAAGGTCCATCAAGACCACTTCTATGAAGTTGTGACCAAGAAAAATGTGATCCCCGAGATCCCCTTCATGCTCAAAAAGAGTGAATATCCGGAGATCCGACGTGGGATTCGAAGAAGTGGTTGGAAAACTCTCACTAACCCCATCCAACAAGTCGGGATCTTATTAGTTCAAGAGTTCTATGCTAATGCATGAATCACTAAGAACCATGATCAAAGTGTGAACCTGAACCCAAAAAATTGGCTCACAATGGTTCGGGGGAAATACTTGGATTTCAGTTCAGAAACTGTAAGGTTGACATTCAACTTGCCAATAATGAGAGGAGATCCTCATCCTTTCACTAGAAGAGTCAACTTTGATCAAAGGTTGGACCAAGTCCTCATGGACATCTGTGTGGAAGGAGCTCAATGGAAGAGAGACTCAAGAGGCAAGCCGGTTCAATTGAGAAGGCCTGACCTCAAACTCGTGGCTAGAGGATGGTTGGAGTTTATCTAACGCTCTATCATTCCTACTAGCAACCGGTCTGAAGTTACTGTGGACCAGGCTATCATGATCCATAGTATCATGATTAGAGAGGAAGTAGAAGTTAATGAGATTATATCTCTAGAACTATACAAGGTGGCTGACAAGCCTTCTACTTTGGCAAGGTTAGCCTTCCCTCATCTCATCTGTCACCTATGCAATTCAGCTAGAGTTGTCATAGAGGAAGACATCTTTATTGAAGAGGACAAGCCCATCACTAAGAAAAGGACGGAGCAAACAAGAGAGCCCACTCATGGACTTAACAAGAGCATGAGGAAATTCCTCATCAAGAAATCCCTGAGATGCCTCAAGGGATGTGACGTGGCCGAAATTGGAGAGTTAAGAATTGTTATAAGATATGCGTTGCAAGTATAGTTCTCAACCAACCAGAAATCCGCCTATCAATTTAGAAGGGTTGTCACAAAAATTAAAATTAAAATACTGGGAGTATGAATCCCAGGTCGTCTCCCAACGAGTTGCAGAAAGGTGTGCTATTTTATTAATCAGATATTTTCAAAAATGAATTGAGTTGATGAACAGGAAATTAAATTAGAGAATTTATGTGATTTAAATAAAAGCCTTAACTGGGAGTAGATTAGCTGGAGGCCTTATTCTTGTTGGATTACTCTCAAGATTAATTGACAATTGAAGGTTGTTCTGTTTAGTTATCCCTTACTAGGTAAGGGAAAGTCAAACAAGTTGGAATGCTATTTCTATTCACAAGTTCCAATCCGCTTAATTGAAAGGGATTGGTGTCAGTGACTAGAGGGCAATCCAACAATAAACCCAATTACAATTTTTCTTTTAAGTATTCCAACTCAAGGTCTTCCTTTCAATCAACTCCCAATCAAGTTATGGAACTACTCGCTCATCGTGAATGTAGAATTCATAACATAGGAAAGGGAATTAAAGAAAGACATGATAAATAATAATCAAAGAAATCAATTAAAATAAAAGTAATTGTTGTATTAATAAATTCTAAAATAATCCAATAGTAAAATTGAGTAAATTAAGGACATGGAAGAGTAAGAGACAAGTAAAGAGAACGAACTAGAATGACGAAGTCTTGCTGAGGCAATAACTCTTCTCAATATCCCAATGCAAAAGCAATAATAATTGAAATCCTAAGAACTATGAATGTGTAGAAGGAAAAACCTAGAGGAGGAGTAAAACTAGATCTAAAAACTAAAACTGTGTAGAATGAATGTTCTCTCTCGTTTCTGAATGTTCCCTGGCTCTAGTCTGCTTTTCTGGGCCGAAAACTGGGTCAAAACAGGGCCCAAAATTGCCCCCAGCAAATTCTGCAGATTATACAGATCGCGAATGTCACGCGATCGCGTCATTCATGTGGACGCGTCATTCAGCGTTTGCTTTGCCACGCATGCGCATCGTTCACGCCTTCGCATCACTGATGTAGTTTCCAATCCGCGCGGTCGCGTGAGCCATGCGTCCGCATCACTGCAATTTCCTCTATATCGCGCGGCCGTGTGAGCCATGCGTCCGCGTCACTTCTCGCTGGTCATCTCCTCAATTTCTTGTGTTCCTTCCATTTTTGCAAGCTTCCTTTCCAATCTCCAACTCATTCATGCCCTATAAAGCCTGAAACACTTAACACACAGATCACGGCATCGAATGGAATAAAGGAGAATTAAAATACATAATTAAAAGTCTCTAGGAAGCAAGTTTTCAACCATAAAGCATTTTTAGGAAGGAATTATAAATGCATGCTTATTTAATGAATAAGTGGGTAAAGAGTTGATAAAACCACACAATTAAACACAATATAAACCATACATTAATGGTTTATCAACCTCCCCACACTTAAACATTAGCATGTCCTCATGCTTAGTTGGAGGAGATAAAATAAATAAGTGGGAACATGTAAAACTCATGCAATGCAATGCAACCTATATATGTGAATGCAACTATATGATTCTTGTCCACTTGATCAAAAGTAAATAAGCTCTTCAAAACAATTACAAATCAAATTCCACTAATTCAATTCTTATACAGTAAGAACAGATAAAAGTGCAAGAAGATAGCTCATGAAAGCAGGGAACACAGAATTTCAAGCATTAAACCCTCACTGATGATGTATGTACACTCTAGTCTCTCTAGTGTATAGGGTAATCACTCTATCCTTCTCTAATCATGCTCTCTAATTTTTGTTCTTCTCCTAACCAATCAACAACATTTAATATACCAATACAAACATTATGTGGTCTTTTCAAGGTTGTAATGGGGCCAAGGTAAGGGTAAGGATACATATATGCCTAAGTAAGCTTATAGTTTGAATCTTTAGTTAACCCAAGCTTTAACCTAACCTATATATATTCTATATAACTTTAGAATTCATACCTAGCTACCCAGAAATTTCTCTTTCACCTTCCATACTCATGTATCAACTTTTTATTTTAATTTTATCATATATGCATTGATTCTTGAATTTAAATTTAGCATTGGGGTAATTTTGTCCCCTTATTTATTTATTGAATATTTTTTTTCATCATAAACATAAAAATAAACATAGCTTATCAATGCACATAGATTTTTAATTCTTATAGTTTCACATGAGTAGGTATCTGAATTCCCATTGTATTATCATGACACATTCCCTTATTATCTTTTGTTCCCACAATTTTCCATACTTAATTTAGCACACACAATTCTATCTTAAGCTAACCAAAGATTCAATTTGGGATATATAATTGTTTTTCCGCTTAAGGCTAGTAATGTGGTAAAATATAGAACAAATGGGATTTAAAGGCTCAAAGTGGCTAACAAAGGTAATTGAAAGGGTAGGCTTGATTTGGATAAGTGATTTTAAACAAATAATGGCCTCAATCATATGCAAGCATATAAATATAATAAACATTGGACATATAGGATGAATCAAAAAATAGATTACAATGATAGAGAAGTAAACACACAAGAATAAAATAATAATGGTTAAATAATGTAACCATGCATAAAGGCTCAAATTTCACAGGTTGTGTGTTCTTTAGCTCAAAAATCATGTTCCAAATACAACTTCAAGCAAATTTAACATAAAAGTTTTAATTAAAATTAGTGAAATTTTGTTCCAAAAATAGGGTCTTAGAAGAAACTTATTGTCTTTTCAATCAAGTAGAACATGCATGCAATTAATCTATTACTGTGCAATTTATCCTATTCTACAAAAGAAAAATCTAACTAAATATCCTAATTTATTGGTGTTAGGGAAGAGAAATTACCTCCGGAAGTCAGGTACTGACCGACCTCCCCACACTTAAGGCTTTGCACCGTCCTCGGTGCCATCTGTCAGGAACAAAGGTGGGCTGGTAGCAGTATCTCCACAGTCGGGACCATCATGGCTCCCTGTGCTGGTTAGAAAGTGGAGTCCGGGGTATCTGAGTCTCTGTAGTTTCCCTTTAGTAGCTCCTTGAGGTGTTTGAATCGGCGCTCGTTACGGCGCTCTCTTAGCTTTGCTTTGTGTTCCTGCCGATCCAACCTTTCAAGTATTTGATGGAGCAGTTGATTGGTTGTAGGTGCTTGTGGTGTTGAAGAAGGAATATCTTCAACTGGTTCAGTAGGTTGGCTAGTAGTGGCTGTTGGAGGTGTGATATACTTCCCGTTAGGGACGTATTGATCATCCCATGGGAGCATGGCTTTGGTGTCCCCAGCTCTGTAGGAGTCTCCGGCTGCTGAGACAAGATCTGAGACCAAGGCGGGAAAAGGTAAGTTGTCCGCAATCTGTACGTGTCCCATGGCATTCCGGATGTGTCTTGGTAGATTCAGAGGTTGGTCTGTAAGGATGCACCATAGTAGAACGGCCATGTCCGCAGTGAAGGAGGACTCGTGAGTGCTCGGAAAGACGTAATGGGACATGATCTGTGCCCATACGCGAGCTTCCAAGGTAAGTGCTGAAGCCGATATTCCCTTAGGGCGGGTACGATGGTATCCGTAGATCCATCGGCTGCCAGGTAGTGCGATAACTCTGAGAACGGCATCCCAGTCAAATTGGTACATATGGCGCTTGAGTGCGGCTTCTTGAAAGGCGTCCAATCCTTCTGGAACAGGGGGAAGATCTAAAGCTCGTTGAATGGCCTCTTCTGTAATGGGGACTTGCTTTTGACGGACATAGACAGACTGCAGGGTCGGCAGGTGGAAGTTAGAGTAGAACTCGACTACCCAAGAAAGATTGACCTGCCTTGGCTGTCTCTGTAGGAAACCCCATTGTCTTCGTTCAATTTGCGGCTCAACAAAGGTAGCAATATGGTTTGGGAGGAGAAGAAGGTATTCGTTGTTGTAACTCCTTTCTGCCAGGATGGGGAACATCTGCTCACAGTAGCAATTGGAAAATCGCGCAGTGTCCTTTGCAGGGAAGACTTTCTCTTTATCATCAACCTTTATAATCCTCCTAATTCTTTTTGTTGAGGGCTTTACTGCAGTTGAAGAAGGCTCTGCCACTAATGCTCTTTTTGTTCCTCTTCTTGCTGGTGGTTTGAGAGTAGCTTTCTCTTTTCCTTTCTTGGTGGCCATCCTGAAAAGGGAAAGAGAAAGTAACTTAAATTCAAAGAGATAGAGCAAGGAAGGGAATGGTATAAGTGATAAACAATGCACGGTAAAGAAGATGTCGTTAACACATGGTCATGACTACATGTGAAAAGGTCACCAATGGAAATATGGCAAGTGCATTTGAGGACAATTAAATGCAAGGTGTTTAATGGCATGCTGGCAAAGGCATGAGTAGCATAGATCAAGCATTTAATTAATCGAATGTGTTATCACTCGTAACAAACTAGCCATCACATTTGTATTGACAATTAAATTCAATTAATACAATAGTAAAGGGAATTTGTGAAAAGCAAGCATTGGATAGTAGAATAGAATAACGTAGAAGGATGCATAATGCCATATGGGCTTTTTCACAAACACATAGCATGCATGGTAAATAAGCTATTGAGAATAATAATTTGATCATGCAAGCAACCCCTTGAAAAAAATAATATATAATTGCCAAACAATTTTGAACACCAAGTAATGAGAAATAATGACTCAAATAAATTTCTAACACCAAGTAAAAAGGAAAAAGAAAGAAAAAGAAAATATGGATAATGAAAGTAAAAAGAAAAGAAAAGAAGATAACATAAAAAAATAAGAAGAATAATAGAAAAGTAAGGAGGGAAGAAGAAAAGAAAAAAAAACCTTGTTAATGGGGGTGAGAGAGAGAGAGTAGAAAGTGAGAAAGAAGGAAGAAGAAGAAAGAAGAAAGAAAGAAAGAAGAAAGGAAAAGAAAATATAGGATTTGGTGAAAAGAAAGATAAGATGTGTTGGCAAATCAGGGAAGTTGTGCGGCGCAAGCGACGCAGCCGCATGGGCACGCGGTCGCGCGAATTGCGCTTATTTGGATTGACGCGGTTGCGTCGGTCACGCGGTCGCATGACCCGTTTTATGCTACTGGCGCGAGGGCGGCCTTGCGCTCGCACAACTCTCTGTTCGAAATCTTATTTTGCCAAATTCTGGGTGACGCGGTCGCGTGGTCGACGCGATCGCATGAGTGGCCATTATAGGGGTATGATGCAGACGCGTGAGCCATGCGTCTGCGTGGTAAGAATTGTGCATTCAGCACCAATCCAGCACCACTTTAGCACAACTTTCGGTCGTGCACCCTTTTTCACGTCGATTTCCAGGGCACGCGGCCGCGTGAGTGACGCGGACGCGTCAGCGACGTGGTCACGTGGGGTGATTTGTGCCAAAGGCACGCCTCCAGCCACGCTCTTGCGTGACTCTCTATTCACTTTCTTATTCTTTCTGAGCCACCTGCGACGCGGACACATCAATGATGCGGTCGCGTCGCGTAAATTTTTTTTAAATAAAAATAAAAATATGCAAATGTAGATGCAGACTAAATGTACTAATAAAGAGAAGAGTTATTGAATAAGAAAACTAATAATAAAGAAAAGAACGATCATACCATGGTGGGTTGTCTCCCACCTAGCACTTTGCTTTAACGTCCGTAAGTTGGACGCTCCACTAGCTCAGTCTTCGGCTATGTGTGGATCTTCCAAGAGGAAGATCTCGAGCTCCTTGTTTTTTTTCATCTTCTCGCCATGGTACAGCTTTAAACGATGTCCATTAACTTTGATGAGTTCAGAGCTTGAAAGATGACTTAGGTGAAAAACTCCGTACGGTTCGGCCTTCTCTACTCTGTATGGACCTTCCCATCTTGATCTCAACTTGCCTGGCATGAGCCTCAGTCGAGATTTGTAAAGGAGGACTAAGTCCCTAGGTTGGAACTCTTTCCTCTTGATGTGCTGATCATGTACAGCTTTCATCTTCTCCTTGTATAGCCTTGAGTTCTCATACGCCTCTAGGCGAAGGCTTTCTAATTCTTGCAGTTGCAATTTCCTTTCGGCTCCGGCTTTCTCAAATCCCATGTTGCATTCCTTTACTGCCCAAAAGGCTTTGTGCTCTACTTCAACTAGAAGATGACAGGCTTTTCCATAAACTAAGCGGAAAGGACTTATCCCAATGGGTGTCTTGTATGCTGTTCTGTATGCCCAGAGTGCATCTTGTAGCCTGGTGCTCCAGTCTCTTCTATGAGGTTTGACTATCTTTTGTAAGATACGTTTTATCTCTCTGTTTGACACCTCGGCTTGCCCATTAGTCTGAGGATGGTAGGCTGTTGCAACCTTATGAATTATCCCATGCTTCTTCATTAATCATGTTAGTCTCCTGTTACAAAAATGGGTGCCTTGATCACTCACGATTGCTCGTAGTGATCCAAAGCGACAGATAATGTGGTTTCTCATAAAGGAAACAACAGTGTTAGCATCATCAGTGTGGGTAGGAATTGCTTCTACCCATTTGGAAACGTAATCCACAGCTAACAATATATAAAAATAACCATTAGAATTTGGAAATGGACCCATGAAGTCAATGCCCCAAACATAAAAAATTTCACAGAAAAGCATAATTTGTTGAGGCATCTCATCCTTCTTGGATATATTACCAAATTTTTGGCATGGGAAACAAGATCTACAAAATTCAGCAGCGTCTCTAAAAAAAGTAGGCCACCAGAATCCACAGTCTAAGATTTTTCTAGCCGTTCTTTGAGGGCCAAAATGTCCTCCACTCTCAGATGAGTGACAGGCCTCTAAAATGGACTGGAATTCTGATTGAGGCATACACCGTCTAATTACCTGGTCAGCACCACATCTCTATAAATATGGGTCATCCCATATATAATATTTAGACTCGCTTTTCAGCTTGTCTATTTGATGCTTAGTAAAGTTTGGAGGAAAGGTGTGGCTAACTAGATAATTAGCTACAGGTGCATACCAAGGGACTACCTCGAATACTGCTTGCAGGTTATCAAATGGGAAATTATCAGCTATAGGAGTGGAGTCATCTTTAATGTGCTCAAGGTGACTCAAGTGGTCTGCTACTAAATTCTGGTTACCACTCCTATCCTTAATTTCTAAATCAAATTCTTGTAGTAGCAGTATCCAACGTATAAGCCTTGGTTTGGATTCCTTTTTAGCTAATAAATACTTTAGAGCTGCGTGGTCTGAATACACTACTACTTTCATACCAAGTAAATAGGCTCGGAATTTATCCAGAGCAAAAACAATAGCAAGAAGCTCTTTCTCAGTAGTAGTGTAATTAGACTGAGCGGCATCTAAAGTTTTAGATGCATAAGCTATAACAAAGGGGTCCTTACCTTCCCGCTGAGCCAGTGCTGCTCCTACTGCATGGTTGGAAGCATCGCATATTATTTCAAATGGTTGGCTCCAGTCTAGTCCTCTCACAATTGGAGCTTGAGTCAGGGCGTTCTTCAGCTTATCGAACGCTTGTTTGCAATCTTCACTGAACTCGAACTCAATATCCTTCTGCAGTAGTCTGGATAAGGGAAGTGCTACCTTAATGAAGTCCTTAATGAATCTCCTGTAAAAATCTGCATGGCCAAGGAACGAACAAACTTCCCTCACAGAGGAGGGGTAAGGTAAACTAGAAATAACATCCACCTTTGCTGGATCTACAGAAATGCCAGTATTAGACACAACATGTCCTAGTACAATCCCTTGTTTAACCATAAAGTGACATTTTTCAAAATTCAAATACAAGGTTTGTACTGACACATCTATCTAATACTCTAGATAATCCATCTAAGCAAAGGCTAAAGAAATTGCCGTATACACTAAAATCATCCATAAAAACCTCCATATAGTCCTCAATAAGATCAGAGTAAAGACTCATCATGCATCTTTGGAAAGTAGCTGGTGCATTACACGAGCCAAAGGGCATTCTCTTGTAAGCATAAGTCCCAAAAGGACATGTGAAAGTGGTCTTTTCCTGATCTTCAGGAGCTATATGAATCTGGAAATAACCTGTGTAACCATCTAAAAAACAATAATGTGATTTACCTGACAGGTAATCCAGCATTTGATCAATGAATGGAAGAGGATAGTGATCCTTACGAGTGGCCTGGTTGAGGCATCTGTAGTCAATGCAGACTCTCCAGGCGTTCTGAACTCTAGTTGCCATGAGCTCTCCATGCTCATTCTTCACTACAGTGACTCCATACTTCTTGGGCACCACTTATACTGGGCTTACCCATTCACTGTCTGAGATGGGATAGATGATATCTGCCTCCAGTAGTCTAGTCACTTCCTTTTTGACAACCTCTAAGATAGTGGGGTTCAGTCTTCTCTGGGGCTGACGGACAGGCCTTGCTCCCTCTTCTAGAAAGATCCTATGCTCACAGACTTGAGGGTTGATTCCTACTATGTCTGCCAAACTCCAACCAATTGCCTTCTTGTGCCTCCTTAGCACACTAAGTAACTGCTCTTCCTGTTGAGAAGTGAGTTCCCTTGCAATGATAACTGGAAACTTCTGCTCGTCTTCAAGGTAAGCATATTTGAGGTGTGGAGGTAGGGGTTTCAATTCTAGCTTCCGCTCATGGTCAGGCTCTGGATTGTCTGGAGCTGGTGACAATGGTAAAGTACTGTCATTGTCCTCTGAGAATGTCCCCACACTTGAACCTTGTCCTATGTACTTCTCTTCAAATTCCTCCTGGTGAACTTTAGCCACGGTTTCATCTATGATGTCACACTGGAGGATAGAATGATCTTCTGGAGGGTGCTTCGTAATTCCATTCAGATTGAAGCTTACTACTTGGCCGTCTATTTCAAAAGAGTATGTTCCTGAAAAAGCATCTAATTTGAACTTCAAGGTCTTCAGGAATGGTCTTCCGATTAGGATTGATGATGGCTTCTCTGAGTCATTTTGGGGCATCTCCAGGATATAAAAATCAATGGGAAATGTGAGCCCCTTAATGCCCACTAATACATCTTCAGCAACTCCAACCACTGTAATAATGCTTTTATCTACTAACCCAAAACGAGCTGCCGACCTTTTTAAGGGAGGGAGCCTCAAAATATCATATATAGACAAAGGAATTATACTCACACATGCTCCTAAATCACACATGCAGTCAGAAAATACTACACCACCAATAGTACAATTAACCATACATGGATTTGGGTTACTGCACTTTTCAGGTAAACCTCCCATCAAAGCAGATATGGAACTTCCTAAAGGAATAGTTTCTAATTCATTAATTTTGTCTTTATGTATACATAAATCTTTTAGAAACTTTGCATATTTAGGTACCTGTTGAATAACATTAAAAAGGGGAACAGTTACCTCAACCTTTTTGAATATTTCTACCATTTTGGGATCAGGTTCCAGCTACTTCCTGGGCTTCCTTGAAAGTTGTGGAAATGGAATAGGAGTGGCATTTTCTGCAGTGTCTGCACCTTTTGGTGCTTCTTCCTGTGATTGAGCTTCTTCTTTTTCAGCCATGTCCTGTATGTCCTCTTCCTCTTCAACATCTTCTATTTCCACTACCTCTTCAGCTGAGGTGTGTTCTGGTGGGCTTGGCTCCTCTTGATTTCTCTCCTGTAGTGTGGTTCCAGACCTTAGGGTGATGGCATTGATGCCACCCTTTGGATTGGGTAATGGTTGAGAGGGGATTCCACTGGAGCTCAAAGGCTGGTTATTGGAGTTATTTATTGATCCAATCTGTGAGACAAGAGCTTGCAAGGTAGAGTTTAGACCATTTAGTGTAGCATAAAGGTTATTTTCCATGGTCTGTTGTCTCCGATCAATAGATTGTAGTAACTCATCATTAGCAGATGAAGAAGGATAAGTAATTTGAAAGGTCTGCTGTTGGGTATTCTGTGGTCCTTGGGATTGCCTCAGGTGAGGCGCTCTGTAAGGTTGGTTCTGGTTCTGCTGCCTGTTGTTGTTATTATTCCACCTCTGATTTTCCTGATTGTCTCTGCCTCTTCTGTTATTGTTGTCCCTCCAATTCTAGTTAGAATTGTCCTGCCATCCATGGCTGTAACTGTCACCTTGATTGTACCCTTGGTTGGGGTGGTCATAGAAGTTATGAGTGGCTGCCACGGTGTTGTCTTCCTGCTGGAGCTGCGGACATTCATCAGTATAATGGCTATAATCAGCACAGACTCCGCAAACTCTCTGTGGGACTAACTGTTGGCTTTGCTGTGGTGGAGAAGGTTGAGCTTGCTGAACTTGTTGTTGATTCAATTGCATTTGCTTCAGTAAGTTGGTCATTTCACAGATACTCTGAGTTAGAGCAGTAGTCTCTTTGCTAGAGGATACTTCTGCAACAGCTTTTGAACGGCCTTGTTTCTGCCTGTGATTCCGAGTAGATTCAGCTAAGTCGCTGATCAATTGCCATGCCTCATCAGTGGTCTTGTACTTTTTCATAGACCCATT
>NC_029788.2:100040609-100063878 GCF_000816755.2 Arachis ipaensis
TTCCAGAAGATTATTGAAGCGCTCCCAGTATTCATAGAGAGTCTCGGATTCGTCCTGAACAATCATGGAAATGTCTTTTCTCAGTTTATCAGTAACTTCAGCTGGAAAGAACTTTTCCAAAAATTCTCTTCTAAGTGTATCCTAGTCGGATACAGTTGCTGCGGGTTGAGTGTAGTACCACTCTCTTGCCTTTTTCTCAAGAGAGAATGGGAAGGCTTTTAACAAGATTGAAGTTTCATCTGCACCATCACGCCTTACAGTAGAACATGCTGCTTGGAAATCTCTCAGGTGCTTGATAGGCTCTTAAGCAGGTAAGTCATGAAACTTGGGCTCAAATTGAGCAGTACAGTCTTTATTTCAAAGTCTGTAGCCACCGTTGGGTGATGCGCTTGAAACGTTTGCATTGAAAAATCAGGGGCTCCAGCCTCCTGGATAGTAACTCTTCTAGGTGCTGCCATGTCACCTGCACGTAAATCAACCGAATCAGTAGAACGGGGGCTGGCTTCTTCCTCAAGTGACGTTTTAGATCCGCCCTCAAAGAGGACTAACCGACGCCGAGCTTGCCTTATTCGTGAAATAGTTCTTTCAATCTCAAGATCGAATGCTGGCAAGCTTGGATCAGGAAGTGAACGCGTCATCTAACGAAAGAAACATGCAGCTCATAATAGCAAAATAAAATAAAATGCAAATAAATAAATTCCAATTAATAACTTTAGCACTCTATTGCAACTCCCCTGCAACGGCGCCAAAAATTGACGTGGCGGAAATTGGCGAGTTAAGAATTGTTATAAGATATGCATTGCAAGTATAGTTCTCAACCAACCAGAAATCCGCCTATCAATTTAAAAGGGTTGTCACAAAAATTAAAATTAAAATACTGGGAGTATGAATCCAAGGTCGTCCCCCAACGAGTTGCAGAAAGGTGTGCTATTTTATTAATCAGATGTTTTCAAAAATGAATTGAGTTGATGAACAGGAAATTAAATTAGAGAATTTATGTGATTTAAATAAAAGCCTTGACTGGGAGTAGATTAGCTGGAAGCCCTATTCTTGTTGGAATACTTGAAGAACTGAAGATTGATGGTTTAGAGGTTATAGTAAACTCTCGTTGTGAGTATAGTTACTAAACCAAACAATCAACCTTTCTTGCAAACGTTTTGGTTGTCACAAGTAACAAACCCCTTTAAAATTGATAACTGAGTATTTAAATCTCGGGTCGTCTTCTCAAGGAATTGCAGGGAGGTATGTTCTTATTATTGGTTATGATTTTGTAAATTGGGGGTTTTGGAAGTTTGGGTAATGCGCACAGGTATATTTTTGAGCAATAAAAATAAATAAATAACTGTAAAATAAACTCTTAGCAAGGTATGAGAACCGGAAATCCTGTCCTTGTTATCCTTATTAGATGTGATGAGAATTGAATTTTAATCCCACTTAGTTAATTCAAGTGGACTAATTAGCTTGATTCTCAAGTCCTAGTCAACTCCTGTGGAGAGACTAGTGTTAGAGCAATCCTAGCTAAAGCAAAATCAGCCAATTTCAACCACTCCTGAGTTTGACAACTCAAGTGTTACCAATTACCTAACCAAAGCCAAAAGGGAAGAGAATCTACTTGAATGAAAATAACTTGGATAAACACAGAGCATTAACAAATTAAAGAGAGCAATCATAAGTCTGAAATACGTCGAATTATATTAAATAAAATGTTCAAATCACAACATGGGAATTCATAAATTAAATTGAAAAAATAAATAAAAATAAAGAACCTGGGATTGAGAGTCACTCTTAAAACTAAGAGAAATCTTAAATCCTAATCCTAAGAGAGAGGAGAGAACCTCTCTCTCTAAAAACTACATTTACTCCTAAAATTGTGAATTATGAGAGCCTCCTTATGAATGGATGTATTTCCCCACTTTATAGCCTCTAATCTGTGTTTTCTGGGCCGCAAACTGGGTCAGAAACAGTCCAGAATTCGCTGTTTGTGAATTCATTTGCGCTGATTTCCGTCACTTGCGACGCGGCCCCATGGATCACGCGGTCGCGTCACCTAGTGTCAGGGGAACTATAGCATATTATATATCAAATCAAAGCTCCGAACGTTAGCTTTCCAACGCAACTAGAACCGCGTCGTTTGGACCTCTGTAGCTAAAGTTATAGCCGTTTGAGTGCAGAGAGGTCAGGCTGGACAACTTAGCAATTTCTCCAACTTCTTGTATTCCTTCCACTTTTGCATGCTTCCTTTCTATCCTCTGAGCCATTCATGCCCTATAATATCTGAAATCACTTAACACACATATCAAGGCATCTAATGGTAATAAGAGAGGATTAATAATAAGCAAATATAAGATCAAAGAAGCATGTTTTCAATCATAGCACAAAACCAGGAAGGAGAATGTAAAACCATGCAAATAGTATGAATAAGTGGGTAAAGAGTTAATAAAAACCACTCAATTGAGTACAAGATAAACCATAAAATAGTGGTTTATTAGTACTCTCAAGATTAATTGACAATTGAAGGTTGTTCTGTTTAGTTATCCCTTACTAGGTAAGGGAAAGTCAAACAAGTTGGAATGCTATTTCTATTCACAAGTTCCAATCCGCTTAATTGAAAGGGATTGGTGTCAGTGACTAGAGGGCAATCCAACAATAAATCCAATTACAATTTTTCTTTTAAGTATTCCAACTCAAGGTCTTCCTTTCAATCAACTCCCAATCAAGTTATGGAACTACTCGCTCATCGTGAATGTAGAATTCATAACATAGGAAAGGGAATTAAAGAAAGACATGATAAATAATAATCAAAGAAATCAATTAAAAATAAAAATAATTGTTGTATTAATAACTTCTAAAATAATCCAATAGTAAAATTGAGTAAATTAAGGACATGGAAGAGTAAGAGACAAGTAAAGAGAACGAACTAGAATGACGAAGTCTTGCTGAGGCAATAACTCTTCTCAATATCCTAATGCAAAAGCAATAATAATTGAAATCCTAAGAACTATGAATGTGTAGAGGGAAAAACCTAGAGGAGAAGTAAAACTAGATCTAAAAACTAAAACTGTGTAGAATGAATGTTCTCTCTCGTTTCTGCATGTTCCCTGGCTCTAGTCTGCTTTTCTGGGCCGAAAACTGGGTCAAAACAGGGCCCAAAATCGCCCCCAGCGAATTCTGCAGATTATGCAGATCGCGCATGTCACGCGATCGCGTCATTCATGCGGACGCATCATTCAGCGTTTGCTTTGCCACGCGTGCGCGTCGTCCACGCCTTCGCGTCACTGATGCAGTTTCCAATCCGCACGGTTGCGTGAGCCTTGCGTCCGCGTCACTGCAATTTCCTCTATATCGCGCAGCCGCGTGAGCCATGCGTCCACGTCACTTCTCGCTGGTTATCTCCTCAATTTCTTGTGTTCCTTCCATTTTTGCAAGCTTCCTTTCCAATCTCCAACTCATTCATGCCCTATAAAGCCTGAAACACTTAACACACAGATCACGGCATCGAATGGAATAAAGGAGAATTAAAATACATAATTAAAAGTCTCTAGGAAGCAAGTTTTCAACCATAAAGCATTTTTAGGAAGGAATTATAAATGCATGCTTATTTAATGAATAAGTGGGTAAAGAGTTGATAAAACCACACAATTAAACACAATATAAACCATAAATTAATGGTTTATCAGGATGCACCTTCCTCCACATAACTATTGGGAGCAACTCAACACCTCTTTAGGAGATTTGAGTTCTAACATGGAGTAACTAAGAATGGAGCACCAAGAGCACTCCATCATCCTCAATGAAATCAGAGAGGACCAAAAGGCCATGAGAGAGGAGCAACAAAAGCAAGGAAGAGACATAGAGGAGCTCAAGCACTCCATAGGATCTTCAAGAGGAAGAATTAGCCGCCATCACTAAGGTGGACCCGTTCTTTAATTTTCTTGTTCTTATCTCTGTTTTTCGATTTCTATGCTTTATGTTTTATCTATGTTACATGATCATTAGTGTTTAGTGTCTATGTCTTAAAGCTATGAATGTCTATGAATCATTCACCTTTCTTAAATGAAAAATGTTTTTTATTTGAAAAAGAAATAGAAGTACATGAATTTCGAATTATATCTTGACAATAATCTAATTATTTTGATGTGGTGGCAATACTTTTTATTTTCTGAATGAATGCTTAAACAGTTCATATTTTTGATATTGTTGTTTATGAATGTTAAAATTGTTGGCTCTTGAAAGAATAATGAAAAAGGAGAAATGTTATTGATGATCTGAAAAATCATAAAATTGATTCTTGAAGCAAGAAAAAGTAGTGAAAAAGAAGAAGCTTGCGAAAAAAAGAAAGAAAAAGAAAAAAAAAAGGGAAAAGCAAGCAAAAAAAGCCAATAGCTCTTTAAACCAAAAGGCAAGAGCAAAAAGCCAATATCCCTTAAAACCAAAAGGCAAGGGTAATAAAAATGATCCAAGGCTTTGAGCATCAGTGGATAGGAGGGCCTAAAGGAATAACATCCTGGCCTAAGCGGCTAAACCAAGCTGTCCCTAACCATGTGCTTGTGGAGTGTAAGTGTCAAGTGAAAACTTGAGACTGAGCGGTTAAAGTCGAGGTCCAAAGCAAAAATAAGAGTGTGCTTAAGAACTCTGGACACCTCTAATTAGGGATTCTAGCAAAGCTGAGTCACAATCTGAAAAGGTTCACCCAATTATGTGTATGTGGCATTTATCTATCCAGTGGTAATACTGGAAAACAAAGTGCTTAGGGCCACGGCCAAGACTCATAAAGTAACTGCGTTCAAGAATCAACATACTGAACTAGGAGAATCAATAACACTATCTGAACTCTGAGTTCCTATAGATGCCAATCATTATGAACTTCAAGGGATAAAGTAAGATGCCAAAACTGTTCAAAAGCAAAAAGTTACTAGCCCCGCTCATCTAATTGGAACTGCGCTTCATTGATATTTGAAATTTATTGTATTTTCTCTTCTTTTTGTCCTATTTTGTTTTTAGTTGCTTGGGGATAAGCAACAATTTAAGTTTGGTGTTGTGATGAGCGGATAATTTATACCCTTTTTGGCATTGTTTTTACATAGTTTTTAGTATGTTTTAGCTACTTTTTATTATATTTTTATTAGTTTTTATTCAAAAATCACATTTCTGGACTTATTATGGGTTTGTGTATTTTTCTGTGATTTTAGGTATTTTCTGGCTGAAATTGAGGGACTTGAGCAAAAATCTGATTCAGAGGCTGAAAAAGGACTGCAGATGCTGTTGGATTCTGACCCTCCTGCACTCGAAGTTGATTTTCTGGAGCTACACAAGCCCAATTGGCGCTCTCTTAATTGCTTTGGAAAGTAGACATCCTGGGCTTTCCTGCAATATATAATAGTCCATATTTTGCCTGAGATTTGATGGCCCAAACTGGTGTCCAAACGCACAACAAAGAATTCTAGCGTAAAACACCAGAACTGGCACTAAAACCAGCGTTTAACGCCCAAAATGGCACCCCAGCTGGCGTTTAACTCCAAGAACATCCTAAGCACGAAAAAGCTTCAATGCTCAGCCCAAGCACACATCAAGTGGGGCCTGGAAGTGGATTTCTGCACTATCTGCACTTAGTTACTCATTTTCTGTAAATCCTAGTAACTAGTTTAGTATAAAAACTACTTTTATCTTCTTTTGATAATCATATGCTATCATAGACTATTGTACACGTTTGGAGGCTGGCCTCACGGCCATGCCTAGACCTTCTTTCACTTATGTATTTTCTACGGTGGAGTTTCTACACCCCATAGATTAAGGTGTAGAGCTCTGCTGTTCTTCATGAATTAATGCAAGTACTATTATTTTTCCTTCAATTCACGTCTACTTCTTCTCCAAGATATACTCTTGTACTTAATTCAGTTAAGTCAGAATGAAGGGGTGACCCGTGACAATCATCCACTATCTTCGTTACTCGTTTAGCCAAGATCCGCGTGCCTGACAACCACAAGCGGTCTACATGATGTTCAACGTAGTCATTGGACGACAGTCAGAGTATATTCTCTTGGATATCTAATACACGGACCGAGTCTATGAGATTAGTATCTTCGTGGTATAGGCTAGAACCATTGGCAGCATTCCTTGGATCCGGAAAGTCTAAACCTTGTTTGTGGTATTCCGAGTAGGATCTGGGAAGGGATGACTGTAAACAGCTTCAAACCTGCGAATGTTGGGCACAAGTGACAGTGTGCAAAAGGATCAATGGATCCTATTCCGATGCTAGCGGGAACCGACAGATGATTAGCCATGCGGTAGCTGTACCTGGTATTTTTCATCCGAGAAATCCGACAGTTGATTAGCCGTGCAGCAACCGTAGAGAACCATTTTCACTGAGAGGATCCTACAGCTTGCCATGGAATGGAGCACGTATGGTTGGAAGAAGGCAATAGGAAAGCAGAGGTTCAGGAGCAACAAAGCTTCTCCAGACGCTTATCTGAAATTTCCACCAACGAATTACATAAGTAACTTTATTTTATTTTCTGTTTTATTTATCTTTTAATTATTAAAACCTCATAACTATTTGAATCCGCCTGACTGAGATTTACAAGGATGACCATAGCTTGCTTCAAGCCGACAATCTCCGTGGGATCAACCCTTACTCACGTAAGGTATTACTTGGACGACCCAGTGCGCTAGCTGGTTAGTTGCATCGGAGTTGTGAAAAGTGTGAATCACAATTTCGTGCACCACCTCACACAATGTGGAATGGACATCCACCACTCAAGTTCACCCAAACACCTAATTTCCCAACCAAGAGTGTGAAAAACTAAGCAAAACCCCAACCAAGCATTTTGTCAAACACTTGGTGGGCATGTAAATAAAGCATGGTAAAATGACAAGAAATAAAAATTCTACAACTACCAAAAGCAAGGAAATTAAAGAGGACAACTCAATAAAACAATAAAGAGGCATGAAACATAAAATTGCATTAAATGTAAATTAAAGTAACAAGAGTGCAAATATATAAAAGTGGCAAAAATGGAGAAAATGACAAGATAAACTAAGGAAATTAAGACAATAAAACAAGGAAAGGTAGAAGAAACTAGAGTAAAACAAGAATCAAAAAGGAAAATTAAAAGGAAAGTAGACTAAGAACCCTAATTTCTAGAGAGAAGGGGGATCTTCTCTCTCTAGAAAATGAACTACATTATGCTAAACTAAACCCTAATTGCTCCCCACCTTTTACATGGAGTGAGGCCTTGTCTAATATAGGGAGAATCAGCTTCAGAAGGTCCAAAAATTGCGCTCTGGAGGCCCAGAAATCGCCCCCAGTGATTTCCATTAAGTGAGTCACATGCTGGGACGTGTGCGGACGCACAGGTGTGTGCGTCCACACACATGCTGATTTTCTGCTTGTGCGTACACACAGGTCGTCGTGCGTACGCACACATGGTTTTGTGGCTTTTGTGCGTACGCACAGGTGGTTGTGCGCACGCACACTCCAATGTGTGCTTCTCCTTTGTTTTCTTCATGTTTTCTCCTTTTGTACATGCTTCCTTCCACTTTTGCCTTACCAAACTTGCCTTTAGGACCTAAAATCACTCATCAAACATGTCATGACATTGAGTGGCATAAAAGTGGGATTAAAATAACTAATTTAAGCAAAAAAAATGCATGTTTTCACATTTAGGCACAATCTAGAGAGAAAACACCAAAAGCATGCTATTTGGATGAATAAATGTGGGTTTATATGATAAGATCCACTCAAATCAAAGCAAAATATATCGTCAAATATGGACTCATCAGTAAGTCAACGGGGGATTGCTGTGGAGCCTGCTAAAGTTGAAGCAGTAATGATTGGGGACAACCAACTTTGAGATTCATTAAAGGGTTTTCATTAATGATTGTGACAGAGATTAGGAGTTTTCTAGGCTTGGCGGGTTATTATTGGAGGTTCATTAAAGGGTTTTCACAACTCGCTTTACCTTTAACTAAGTTGACTAGAAAGGATGCCCCATTTGTTTGGACTCCTGAGTGCGAGGAAAGCTTTCAAGCGTTGAAGCAGAGGTTGACCACTGCACCTGTGTTAGTATTGCCCGAACTGAGTGAACCGTTTGAGGTATACTGTGATGCATCACTGAAGGGTCTGGGGTGCGTGCTGATGTAGCACCGTAATGTCATGGCATACGCCTCACGGCAGCTAAGGCCACATGAGATGAATTATCCCACTCACGACTTAGAGCTTGCTGCCGTTGTGTTTGCTCTAAAGATTTGGAGACATTATCTCTATGGTGTTAAGTTTTAAGTCTTCTCAGATCACAAAAGCTTGAAGTACCTCTTTGAGCAAAAAGAATTGAATATGTGTCAGAGGAAGTGGATGGAGCTCCTGAAAGACTATGACTTCGAGTTGAATTACTACCCTAGAAAAGTGAATGTTGTGGCGGACGCTTTGAGCCGGAAGTCCCTATGCGCTGCTTGGATGATGCTGCGAGAGGAAGATTTGCTAAAAGCATTCGAAGGTCTGAAATTGGGAGTTAGAGAAGAGTTCAGTACTCTATGTTTGAGTCAGCTGCAAATTTCAAGTGATTTTAAGTCTGAGATTGAAAAAGCTCAGCAAGACAACAAGGAATTTCAGAAGATATTACCAGCTATTGAGCAAGGGAAGCGGTGGAGAGTGTCAGAGGAAAAAATGTGTTATGGAGGTTCAAGGACCAAATTATTGTGCCAAACGTCGGAACCTTACGGCAGGATATCTTAAAGGAGGTGCACAAAAGCAGGTTTTCTATCCATCTGGAAAGCACTAAGATGTATCAAGATTTGAAAATGATGTTCTGGTGGCCGGGAATGAAGAATGAAGTGCCATTGCACGTTTCCAAGTGCTTAACTTGTCAGAAAGTTAAAATTGAGCATCAGAAACCATCGGAAACCCTTCAGCCCTTAAAAATTCCGCAATGGAAGTGGGAGAGCATTGAAATGGACTTCGTGTCGGGCTTACCAAGGACTCGGGCGAGATTTGATGCTGTTTGGGTGATTGTGGATTGACTGACAAAGTCGGCTCACTTTCTACCCATTCGAATGAGTTGCGCATTGGAGGAGTTAGCACGGACGTACATTAAAGAGATTGTGAGGTTGCATGGCGTGCCAACTACCATTATATCTGACAGAGATCCTCGTTTCACCTCAAGGTTCTGGGGAACTTTTCAGCAGGCGTTTGGAACTCAGTTAAGCTTGAGTACTGCATATAACTCTCAAACAGATGGTCAGTCAGAGAGTACAATTCAAATATTGGAGGATATGCTGAGGGCTTGTGTTCTGGACCAGCTGATGAGTTGAGATCGATACATGCCACTAGTGGAGTTTGCATATAACAATAGCTACCATGTGAGCATCAGAATGGCTCCGTATGAGGCTCTATATGAGAGAAAGTGTTAATCTCCGCTATATTGGTATGAAGCTTGAGAAAAAATCTTGTTAGGGCCTGAAATGATAGCTGAAACTACTGAGCAGATAAAGAAAATCCAAAGCCGAATGCTTGTCGCTCAAAGCCGTCAGAAGAGTTATGCTGATCAAAGGTGGAAGCCATTAGAATTTGAAGAATGAGAGCATGTGTTTTTGAAGGTTACTCCAATAACTGGAGTGGGTAGAGCAATCAAAACCAAGAAATTGAATCCCCGTTACATCGGACCATTTAAAATTCTGAAGAAGATTGGGCCGGTAGCCTATAGGATTGCCTTATCGCCGCATCTTTTGAACCTGCACAACGTATTTCACGTGTCGCAGCTTCAGAAGTATACTCCTGACGCAAGTCATGTTCTGGAACCTGAATCGGTTCAAGTACGAGAATATCTGACACTTCCAGTGATCTCGGTCAGGATTGACGATACTAGCATCAAACGTTTGCGTGGAAAGGAAGTATCACTGGTAAAGGTGGCTTGGAGTCGGGCTGGTATCGAAGAACATACTTGGGAGCTCAAATCAGATATGCGGAAGGACTACCCACACCTCTTTTCAGGTAACTAAATCTAAATTTTGAGGGCGAAATTCTTTGTTAGGTGGGTAGGATGTAAACCCCATAAAATTAGCAAATAATTAATCAATAAATTAATTTTTAGTAAAAGAAATTAGAAAAATAAATATTATAGTAAAATAAGATAGAGCTAATTAAAATAAGAATTTTGACACTAATTTCAAAAAATTTGGCCCAAGGTTGGGCCAAACGGGTCGAACCGATCAAACCAGACCCAAAATGGTCCCAAGGGCCAACCCATTAGCCCAAATAACTTAAAGAAGAGTCCATCTTCTTCGCCATTCAGCAAAGGAACGCTGAAACAAGCCAAGGGGAGAGAAGAGAAGGGTTCCAACCCTTGACCTTGATTAAATCCTCCATAACTTTTCGCTCTGAGCTCCGATCGCCGCACCGTTTGCAGCCACACGTCCGCAACGTCAAGCTTTAAAAAGCCCGGTATGAAAATTGGTAAGGAACTTTTATTTTCATTCTCAGCATCTCTTTCCCCCAAATTTTCCGAAAATTAATAGAATGGTGTTAAAATTTTGGTTCTTTAATGTTATAGGGTCCGATTAGCTTGAGGAAAACATTCACTCTTACTTATTTGGCATTTGGGAAAGGTGAGAATTCTGGAACCCTATCTACTTCCTTGATTAAGTATGTTGGGTGTTAAATTTTGGGTATGTATGTGTGATAAATGTGTTAGGTGTATGTATATATATGATATAAAGCAATTGGATATGTTGGAAGCTCAATTGGACGCTTAGGATTTTATGCTAGTTGCTGAAATTGGTGTTGAGGGCTTGTTTCTTGCCTAAGTGGGTTGCCTTGGGTTATTGATGAGCGGATAATTTATACGCTTTTTGGCATTATTTTTACATAGTTTTCAGTATGATTTAGTTAGTTTTTAGTATATTTTTGTTAGTTTTTAATCAAAATTCACATTTCTGGACTTTACTATGAGTTTGTGTGTTTTTCTATGATTTCAGGTATTTTTTGTCTGAAATTGAGGGACCTGAGCAAAAATCAGATTCAGAGGTTGAAGAAGGACTGCAGATGTTGTTGGATTCTGACCTCCCTGCACTCAAAGTGGATTTTCTGTAGCTACAGAACTCCAAATGGTGCGCTCTCAATTGCGTTGGAAAGTAGACATCCAGGGATTTCCAGCAATATATAATAGTCTATACTTTGCCTGAGTTTAGATGACGCAAACTGGCGTTCAACGCCAGTTCCATGCTGCATTCTAGAGTTAAACGCCAGAACAGGTTGCAAAGTGGAGTTAAACGCCAGAAACAGGCTACAAACTGACGTTCAACTCCAGGAAAGACCTCTACACGTGTAAAGCTCAATGCTCAGCCCAAGCACACACCAAGTGGGCCCCAAAAGTGGATTTCTGCATCATTTACTTATTTCTGTAAACCCTAGTAACTAGTTTAGCATAAATAGGACTTTTTACTATTGTATTAGACATCTTGGGACGTTTAGTTCTTAGATCATGAGGGCTGGCCTCTCGGCCATGCCTGGACCATTATCACTTATGTATTTTCAACGGTAGAGTTTCTACACACCATAGATTAAGGTGTGGAGCTCTGCTGTTCCTCATGAATTAATGCAAAGTACTACTGTTTTTCTATTCAATTCAAGCTTATTCCTATTCTAAGATATCCATTCGCACCCAAGAACATGATGAATGTGATGATTATGTGACGCTCATCATCATTCTCACTTATGAACGCGTGCCTGACAAACACTTCTGTTCTACATGCAAACAAGCTAGAATGAGTATCTCTTAGATATCTAATACAGAGGACCGAGTCCGAGATATTAGAATCTTTGTGGTATAAGTTAGAATCCATGGATGGCCATTCTTGAGATCTGGAAAGTCTAAACATTGTTTGTGATATTTCGAGTAGGATCTGGGAAGGGATGGTTGTGACGAGCTTCAAACTCGCGAGTGCTGGGCGTAGTGACAGACGCAAAAGGATAGTAAATCCTATTCCAGTATGATCGAGAACCGACAGATGATTAGCCATGCAGTGACAGCGCATTGGACCATTTTCACAGAGAGGATGGATGTAGCCATTGACAATGGTGATGCCCTACATAAAGCTTGCCATGGAAGGGAGTAGGAATGGTTGGATGAAGACAGCAGGAAAGCAAAGGTTTAGAGGAACGAAAGCATCTCCATATGCTTATCTGAAATTCTCACTAATGAATTACATAAGTATCTCTATCCTATTTTATGTTTTTTTTATCTTTTAATTATTAAATCTCCATAACCATTTGAATCCGCCTAACTGAGATTTACAAGGTGACCATAGCTTGCTTCAAGCCGACAATCTCCGTGGGATCGACCCTTACTCACGTAAGGTTTATTACTTGGACGACCCAGTGCACTTGCTGGTTAGTTGTGCGAAGTTGTGACAAAGAGCTTATATTATGAACGTGCGTATTGAGTTTTTAGCGCCGTTACCAAGGAAAGAATGATCACGATTTCGTGCACCAAGTTTTTGGCGCCGTTGCCGGAGATTGTTCGAGTTTGGACAACTGACGGTTCATCTTGTTGCTCAGATTAGGTAATTTTATTTTAATTTTAATCTTTTTTTGTTTTTATTATTCTTATTTTCGAAAAAAAATTATTTTCAAAAATATATTTTTCTTCAGAATTTTTAAGAATGAATTCTAGAGTTTCATGAAGCACGTTGAAGCCTGGCTGGCTGTAAAGCCATGTCTAATTCATTTGGACGGAGGCTTCCACTTATCAGCATATGAAGTTGGATGAAGTATCAGTTGTTATATGCCTGATTTGTATCTTCTAAAGCTTGGCTGGCCATTGGCCATGTCTAGTGTTTTGGACCGGAGCTTTCACTGAAAGCTTGGCTGGCTAGTAAGCCATGTCTAATTCCTGGACTGGAGCTTTAGACTAACAGTGCAAGATTCCTGGAATTCTTATTAAAAATTTTGGAATCCTTATTTTCCTTTTTCAAATTAATTTTCGAAAATTCAAAAAAAAATTAGTAAAATCATAAAATCAAAAATATTTTTTGTGTTTCTTGTTTGAGTCTAGAGTCAATTTTTAAGTTTGGTGTCAATTGCATATTTTTATTTTTTTCACAAAATTTTCGAAAAAAATTCATGCATGGTGTTCTTCATGATCTTCAAGTTGTTCTTGATAAGTCTCCTTGTTTGATCTTTAATTTTTCTTGTTTTGTGTCTTTTCTTGTTTTTCATATGTATTTTCAATTTGTTAGTGTCTCAATATTAAAAATTTCTAAGTTTGGTGTCTTGCATGTTTTTCTTTTCTTCAAAATTTTCAAAAATAAGTTCTTGGTGTTCATCACGATCTTCAAAGTGTTCTTGGTGTTCATCTTAACATTCATAGTGTTCTTGCATGCATCATTTGTTTTGATCCAGAATTTTCATGCATTGAGTCTTTTTGATGTTTTTCTCTTTCATCATTAAAAATTCAAAAATCAAAAAAATATCTTTCCCTTATTTCACTCATCATTTTCGAAAATTTGATTTGATTTAGTCAAAAAATTTTAAAATCCTATCTTTTTGTTTCTTGTTGGTCAAGTAATCAACTTTAATTTTCAAAATCAAATCTTTTTAAATTTCTTTTTCAAATCTTTTTCAAAATAAATATCAATCACATCCTTTTCAAAATTAATTTCAAAATTTTTTCTAACTTCTTATCTTTTCAAAATTTGATTTTCAAATCTTTTTTAATTAACCACTTAACTTTTTGTTTGATTCTTATCTTTTTCAAAACTACCTAACTAACTTTCTCTCTCTAATTTTCGAAAATCACCTTCCTCTTTTTCAAAATTCATTTTTAATTAACTAATTATTTTAAATTTTAATTTAATTTCATTTCATTTCAAAAGTTTCGAATTTTAATTTTAATTTTTAAATTAAAAACAAAAAAATTTTATTTCTATTTTGTTTAATTTTTGAATTATTCTCTCTTTCTCATCCCCTTCTATTTAATTATTCATCTACTAACACATCTCTTCCACCCAAAATTCGAACACCATCTTCCTCTCTGTGTTCGAGTTTTTCTATTCTCCTTCTTATATTCTTCTTTTCTTATACTTGCATAAGGAATCTCTATACTGTGACATAGAGGATTCCATAGTTTCTTTTGTGTCCTCTTCTTTTTCATATGAGCAGGAGCAAGGACAAGAACATTCTTGTTGAAGCAGACCCTGAACCTGAAAGGACTCTAAAGAAGAAACTAAGAGAAGCTAAACTACAACAATCCAGAGAAAACCTTACAGAGAATCTTGAAAAAGAAGACATGGCCGAAAATACCAACAATGCAAGGAAGATGCTTTGTGACTTTACTGCACCAAATTCCAACTTACATGGAAGAAGCATCTCCATCCCTGCCATTGGATCAAACAATTTTGAGCTTAAACCTCAACTAGTTTCTCTGATGCAACAGAACTGCAAGTTTCATGGACTTCCATCTGAAGATCCTTTTCAGTTCTTAACTGAATTCTTGCAGATCTGTGATATTGTTAAGACCAATGGGGTTGATTCTGAGGTCTACAGGCTCATGCTTTTCCTATTTGCTGTAAGAGACAGAGCTAGAATATGGTTGGACTCTCAACCTAAAGATAGCCTGAACTATTGGGATAAGCTGGTCACGGCTTTCTTAGCCAAGTTCTTTCCTCCTCAAAAGCTTAGTAAGCTTAGAGTGGATGTTCAAACCTTCAAACAAAAAGAAGGTGAGTCCCTCTATGAAGCTTGGGAGAGATACAAGGAACTGACCAAAAAGTGTCCTTCTGACATGCTCTCAGAATGGACCATCCTGGATATATTCTATGATGGTCTGTCTGAGTTATCAAAGATGTCATTGGACCATTCTGCAGGTGGATCCATTCACCTAAAGAAAACGCCTGCAGAAGCTCAAGAACTCATTGACATGGTTGCAAATAACCAGTTTATGTACATTTCTGAAAGGAATCTCGTGAGTAATGGGACGCCTATGAGGAAGGGAGTTCTTGAAATTGATACTCAGAATGCCATATTGGCTCAGAATAAAATATTGACTCAGCAAGTCAATATGATCTCTCAGATTCTGAATGGATTGAAGGAATCATCCAACAGTACTAAAGAGGCATCTTCTAAAGAAGAAGCTTATGATCCTGAGAACCCTGCAATAGCAGAGGTGAATTACATGGGTGAACCCTATAGAAACACCTATAATCCTTCATGGAGAAATCATCCAAATTTCTAATGGAAGGATCAACAAAAGCCTCAACAAGGCTTTAATAATGGTGGAAAAAATAGGTTTAGCAATAGCAAGCCTTTTTCATCATCCACTCAGCAACAGACAGAGAATTCTGAGCAGAATCTATCTAGCTTAGCAAATATAGTCTCTGATCTATCTAAGGCCACTTTGAGTTTCATGAATGAAACAAGGTTCTCCGTTAGAAATTTGGAGGCACAAGTGGGCCAGCTGAGTAAAAGAGTCACTGAAATCCCTCCTAGTACTCTCCCAAACAATACAGAAGAGAATCCAAAAAGAAAGTGCAAGGCCATTGAATTAACCATCATGGCCGAACCTACAAGGGAGGGAGAGGACGTGAATTCCAATGAGGAAGACCTCCTGAGACGTTTAGTGATCAACAAGGAGTTTCCCTTTGAGGAATCAAAGGAATCTGAGGCTCATCTAGAGACCATAGAGATTCCATTGAACCTCCTTATGCCCTTCATGAGCTCTGATGAGTATTCTTCTTCTGAAGAGAATGAGGATGTTACTGAAGAGCA
The DNA here is from genome assembly GCF_000816755.2 of Arachis ipaensis. NCBI lineage: Eukaryota > Viridiplantae > Streptophyta > Magnoliopsida > Fabales > Fabaceae > Arachis > Arachis ipaensis. The sequence goes on from NC_029788.2 coordinate 100,056,367, forward strand.
AGTTGCCAAGTACCTTGGTGCAATCATGAAGCTGAATGCCAAATTATTTAGTAATGAGACTTGGGAAGATGAACCTCCCTTGCTCATCAATGAACTGAGTGATCTGGATCAACTAACATTACCTCAGAAGAAACAGGATCCTGGAAAGTTCCTAATACCTTGTACAATAGGCACCATGATCTTTGAAAAGGCTCTATGTGACCTTGGGTCAGGGATAAACCTCATACCACTCTCTGTAATGGAGAAATTGGGAATCTTTAAGGTGCAAGTTGCTATAATCTCATTAGAGATGGCAGACAATTCAAGAAAACAGGCTTATGGACAAGTAGAGGACGTGCTAGTAAAGGTTGAAGGCCTTTACATCCCTGCTAATTTTATAATCCTAGATACTGGGAAGGATAAGGATGAATCCATCATCCTTGGAAGACCCTTCCTAGCCACAGCAAGAGCTGTAATTGATGTGGACAGAGGAGAATTGATCCTTCAACTGAATGAGGATAACCTTGTGTTTTAAACTCAAGGATCTCCCTCTGTAACCATGGATAGGAAGCATGAAAAGCTTCTCTCACTGCAGAGTCAACTAAAGCCCCCACAGTCAAACTCTAAGTTTGGTGTTGGGAGGCCACAACCAAACTCTAAGTTTGGTATTGAACCCCCACATTCAAACTCTAAGTTTGGTGTTGGGAGGTTCCAACCTTGCTCTGATTATCTGTGAGGCTCCATGAGAGCTCACTGTCAAGCTATTGACATTAAAGAAGCGCTTGTTGGGAGGCAACCCAATGTTATCAAATTATATTTATTTATTTTCCCTTTGTTATTTTGTGTTTTATTAGGTTGATGATCATGTGGAGTCACAAAAACTACTGAAAAATAAAAAACAGAATGAGAAATAGAATGAAAAATAGCACACCCTGGAGGAGAGTAGTCTGGCGTTTAAACGCCAGAAACAAGCATCTGTCTGGCGTTTAACGCCAGAAACAAACACCAAGCTGGCGTTTAACGCCAGAACCAAGTATCTACCTGGCGTTAAACGCCAGAAACAAGCAACAATTAGGCGTTAAATGCCAGAAACAAGCAACAATTAGGTGTTTAACGCCAGAAACAGGCAGCAGTCTGGTGTTAAACGCCAGGATTGCATGTATAGGGCATTTTACATGTCTGAAAGGTGCAGGGATGAAAAATCCTTGACACCTCAGGATCTGTGGATCCCATAGGATCCCCACATTTTCTTCTCTCCTCTTCACACTTTTTCATAACTCTCTTCCCCAAATACCCTCCCAAACCCAACCCTAATGGCCGAAACTTAACCCTCCCTCCACTCCTATATAAACCCCTCATCCCTTCTTCATTTCACACAACACTCTTCCCCTTGGCCGAAACCACCTCTCTCTCTATCTCCTCCATTTTCTTCTTCTTCTACTACTTTCTTGCTTCTTTTGCTCGAGGATGAGCAAACCTTTTAAGTTTGGTATGGAAAAAACATTGTTTTTTTTTTGTTTTTCCATAACCACTAATGCCTCAAGGGATGCACTTTCCTCCACAGAACTATTGGGAGCAAATCAACACCTCCCTAAGAGAATTAAGTTCCAATATGGGACAACTAAGGATGGAGCACCAAGAGCACTCCATCATCCTCCATGAAATTAGAGAAGATCAAAGAGCTATGAGAGAGGAGCAAGAAAGACAAGGAAGAGACATAGAGGAGCTCAAGAGCACCATTGATTCTTCAAGAAGAGGAAGACGCCACCCTCACTAAGGTGGACTCATTCCTTAATCTCCTTGTCTATTTATTTTACTGTTTTTCGATTTTTGGGCTTTATGTTTATTTATGTTTGTGTCTTTATTGCATGATCATTAGTGTCTAAGTTTCTATGCCTTAAAGTTATGAATATGAATCCATCACCTCTCTTGAATAAAAAATGTTTTAATTACAAAAGAACAAGAAGTACATGGTTTCGAATTCATCCTTGAAACTAGTTTAATTATTTTGATGTGGTGACAATACTTTTTATTTTCTGAATGAATGCTTGAACAGTGCATATGTCTTTTGAAGTTAATGTTTATGAATGTTAAATATGTTGGCTCTTGAAAGAATGATGAAAAGGAGACATGTTATTTGATAATCTGAAAAATCATAAAAATGATTCATGAAGCAAGAAAAAGCAGTGAAGAACAAAGCTTGCATAAAAAAATAGCGAAAAAAAAAGAGAAAGAGAAAGAAAAAGCAAGCAGAAAAAGCCAAAAGCTCTTAAAACCAAAAGGCAAGAGCAAAAAGCCAATATCCCTTAAAACCAAAAGGCAAGGGTAATAAAAATGATCCAAGGCTTTAAGCATCAGTGGATAGGAGGGCCTAAAGGAATAACATCCTGGCCTAAGCGGCTAAACCAAGCTGTCCCTAACCATGTGCTTGTGGCGTGTAAGTGTCAAGTGAAAACTTGAGACTGAGCGGTTAAAGTCGAGGTCCAAAGCAAAAATAAGAGTGTGCTTAAGAACTCCTGGACACCTCTAATTGGGGACTTTTTCAATGGATAAAGTGAGATGCCAAAACTATTCAAGAGGCAAAAAGCAACAAGTCCCGCTCATCTGATTGGAGCTAAGTTTCATTGATATTTTAGAATTTATAGTATATTCTCTTCTTTTTATCCTATTTGATTTTCAATTGCTTGGGGACGAGCAACAATTTAAGTTTGGTGTTGTGATGAGCGGATAATTTATACGCTTTTTGGTATTATTTTTACATAGTTTTCAGTATAATTTAGTTAGTTTTTAGTATATTTTTGTTAGTTTTTAATCAAAATTCACATTTCTGGACTTTACTATGAGTTTGTGTGTTTTTCTGTGATTTCAGGTATTTTTTGGCTGAAATTGAGGGACCTGAGCAAAAATCAGATTCAGAGGTTGATGAAGGACTGCAGATGCTGTTGGATTCTGACCTCCCTGAACTCAAAGTGGATTTTCTGGAGTTACAGAACTCCAAATGGCACGCTCTCAATTGCGTTGAAAATTAGACATCCAGGGCTTTCCAGCAATATATAATAGTTCATACTTTGCCCGAGTTTAGATGACGCAAACTGGCGTTCAACGCCAGTTCCATGCTGCATTCCGGAGTTAAACACCAGAAACAGGTTGCAAAGTGGAGTTAAACACCAGAAACAGGCTACAAACTGGCGTTCAACTCCAGGAAAGACCTCTACACGTGTAAAGCTCAATGCTCAGCCCAAGCACACACCAAATGGGCCCTAGAAGTGGATTTATGCATCATTTACTTATTTTTGTAAACCCTAGTAACTAGTTTAGCATAAATAGGACTTTTTACTATTGTATTAGACATCTTGGGACGTTTAGTTCTTAGATCATGAGGGCTGGCCTCTCGGCCATGCTTGGACCATTATCACTTATGTATTTTCAACGGTAGAGTTTCTACACACCATAGATTAAGGTATTGAACTCTGCTGTTCCTCATGAATTAATGCAAAGTACTACTGTTTTTCTATTCAATTCAAGTTTATTCCTATTCTAAGATATCCATTCACACCTAAGAACATGATGAATGTGATGATTATGTGATGCTCATCATCATTCTCACTTATGAATGCGTACCTGACAAACACTTCCGTTCTACATGCAAACAAGCTAGAATGAGTATCTCTTAGATATCTAATACAGATGACCGAGTCCGAAATATTAGAATATTCATGGTATAAGTTAGAACCCATGGATGGCCATTCTTGAGATCCGGAAAGTCTAAACCTTGTCTGTGGTATTCCAAGTAGGATCTGGGAAGGGATGGCTGTGACGAGCTTCAAACTCGCGAGTGCTGGGCGTAGTGACAGACGCAAAAGGATAGTAAATCCTATTCCAGTATGATCGAGAATCGACAGATGATTAGCCATGCAGTGACAGCGCATTGGACCATTTTCACAGAGAGGATGGGATGTAGCCATTGACAACGGTGATGCCCTACATAAAGCTTGCCATGGAAGGGAGTAGGAATGGTTGGATGAAGACAGCAGGAAAGCAAAGGTTTAGAGGAACGAAAGCATCTCCATATGCTTATCTAAAATTCTCACTAATGAATTACATAAGTATCTCTATCCTATTTTATGTTTTATTTATCTTTTAATTATTAAATCTCCATAACCATTTGAATCCGCCTAACTGAGATTTACAAGGTGACCATAGCTTGCTTCAAGCCGACAATCTCTGTGGGATCGACCCTTACTCACGTAAGGTTTATTACTTGGACGACCTAGTGCACTTGCTGATTAGTTGTGCGAAGTTGTGACAAAGAGCTAATATTATGAACGTGCGTATTGAGTTTTTAGCGCCGTTACCAAGGAAAGAATGATCACGATTTCGTGCACCAGTTATACGAGGAAATTGGCCTAGGTATGGTTTAGGTTTCTTGTATTTAATATATAATATCTTGTAAAAACTTAGGCTAGATGACCATAGGATAAGAATGAATGCATGAGTGTGTAAATTGCTTAGTACCTTGAGGATAATTTTGAACCATGTTGAGCATGGGTTTGTTGTTTAATGTTGAGAATGGAAATTGAATGTTAAATGATGATTTAATGATGGATTGTTGATGGTCTTGTTGATATAATTGTGAAGTTATGTATGAGAATTGTTTAAAATTGAGGTATGATGGATGACGGAAGGGTGTAGAGCTGTGTTGTTGTAATATTACATATGTTGGAACTAATTTTGAGTGTAGGAGGATTGATATTGAATAGTGAATTAATGAAAATAAAGGTTTTAAGGATTTTTGTGTAATATTGAATTTTGGCCAAATTTCGGCGAATCATAACTCGGCTTTCAGACTCTCAATTTGTTTCAAACTTATTTCATATGAAAATTGGGTCCGTGAAATTTACGTCGTTCGAAGAACAGATGAAAAATATTTTAAAACGAGGAAGTTATGCACGCCAGAAGTTCGATATGTAAAGCTAAAATTCTGCAGACTTAGTCATTTTTGACTGATCTGCACTGTATGCATAGGCGAACCCCTCCATACGCGAAGAGTCGTCTCTGTCTGGCATGTATGCGTACGCGGACATGTGTATGCGTACGCATCATGGTCAAAAAGAGACATTTGCGTATGCGAGCATGAGGCTTCATACGTGAACGGTAGATTTTGTCCAGTGTACATGCGTACGCAGACGAGGCAATGCGTATGCATGATGGGCCAAACGTACTCCCATGTGTACGCGTGGCCCCTGTTTCAGCAAACATGAATTTTTGTATTTTAAAGCTTAATTTTAAATCTCTATTTGGCCCCTAAAATTTGGCTTGATGCTCAGAATGACCCCCAAAATTTTGTTGGCCCCAATTAGAACCCCCAAATTTACAATTGTGGCTCCAGCTTGCCCCTGCGATCATCTCCGTCACGGGAATGCTGATCTAGCACAATTGCATGACATGACGGATACTACTTAAACGACGGTGTATTGGTTTTGCGCGCAAACCCTTTGGAAACCATGTAGTATAAGGGTTTTCTTGATGTTTGGCAACTTATGATCGTTGTAATGGAAAGAAAGAGAGTTTTAGTTTTAACCCACAAAAAACTGAAACGACGTGGTTTCCAAAGGGTTTGGGCGTGAAACCAATGCGTCGTGGTTTAAGTAGTGTCCACTGTGTCATGCAATTGCATCAAATCAGCATTCTGGTGACGGAGATGATCGCAGGGGCAAGTTGGAGCCACAATTGCAAATTTGGAGATTCTAATTGGGGCCAACGAAATTGTGAGGGTCATTATGAGTATCGAGCTAAATTTCAGGGAGCCAAATTGAGATTTAACTCCCTCTAAACCTCTATTTTCATTCCTTTGGCCTTAGATCTTATTAGTAAGCCTAGTAATATGATGAAGTTAGGAAATGGTGGTAACTTGGGGGTGAAGCAAGGTTGGAAGATTGATGAATTATATATAGAGATGTAAATACTTGGAGTGTATGTGGTGCCATGGCTTTAATGATTAATTGTGCAATGATTATGAATGTTTATGAGGCTTATACACTCAATTTTATCTAAGATACGAATTTTTCTAGGTAAAGTACCGTGACTTGCCACCACGTGTTCCACGTTGATACTCGATACTTTGTTGACCCTACAACGTAAGAGGTGACCGGGCACTTATAAATGCCCGGGAAGGTTCCCCCATTGAGCAATTATATATAAATGAGAAAAAGCTATGCATAGAAGACCACCCGTTTATGATTTCTGTTTTAGCCCTTTAAGTTTTATAATCTGAGTGTCTTCTAGGATTATCTCTGGCTTTCCTAGGACCTTATACCTTATGTATGCGGCACCTTTTTATCATACTGAGAACCCCCGGTTCTCATCCCATACGATATTGTTGTTTTTCAGATGCAGGTCGAGAGGCACCTCGCTAGGCATCTAGAGTTCTGCAGCGAAGTGAATTTTGGGACTTTATTTTGATGTATAGTTTATATATGGTCATATGTATATAACTCTCCAAACAACTTGTTTTATTTTGTACCTCTTAGAGGTTTATGGAGAACTAGGGTTTTATATATGTATTTTGGACCATGGTTTATGTATATATGTACGTAAATATTCTCTAGCCAGCCTTAGCTTCGCAGGCTGAGTTAAGAGCTTGTTATTTTGTACTCTTGTCTTCTTTATATATATGTTAGTGAACCATAACTTTCTTAGTACGCAAGCTACGTTATTCCTGAGCGTTGCGCTGTTAAGTTCGCGATTTTGCTTTACCTCTTCTTCAAGGCTCCTCGTATATATTATATCCTTTCAATTACTATCTGTATGTATTTTTATTTTATAGATCGTAATATCACACCACTTTTATTTTACGGCTTAAGCGTAAAGTTCTGTGTGATATGGTATTACAAAATGCCCTAATGTAAATTTGACTTAACTATTTTTAGTTAAAAACATTCATCGTCTAATATTTCTATATCATTTATAGAGGTGATGAAAAAAGATTATAGCTATCATATAATTATGGAAGCATTTCACCTATTTCAGTATATTTATTGGAACATGATTTAATATTAAAAAAACTAAATGATCTAGATTTAAGGGACGAGATTTGTTGTGGACATCAATAAAAGAAGAGCATAGAGGATATCCAACGGTTTCATCCTTTATGTAATTTATTTAGCTTGAAAATGTTTTTTTCGTCCAAGTTGGCTTCAAAAAGATCAAAGTGTTTAGTTTTTTCATATTTTTTTGTCTTAAATCTAAAATAGTTACCGTGAGAAATCAATACCTGATTCATTGAAGTTATACTATTTAAACATTCTTTAACCATTAAATTATAACAATTTTGTAGTGATTGTTTTATATGAAAAAAAAAGCAGCTCATCAATAATCATGTTAGTGCCTGTTGGAATGTCAATAATAGAGTGAATCTTCCTTATATGGAAAAAAGGTGAACAGTATTAGCATGTGTGAAATATTGAAAATGAACCGTCAAAATTTAACAGTCCAGATTGTATTTTTCCTCTGCCAAGTCGCGATCATAAAAGA
>NC_029788.2:100064024-100075492 GCF_000816755.2 Arachis ipaensis
TTTTTTTGGTGACTCCCTATTTTTATAATCTAAAACTACATCTTCAAGACTTCAATCACGTACTCACACGTTCTGTAAATTCTACATTAACCTACGACAGAATGATGTAACTGTTTCACTTAAAAAAATTGCTCACTCTCAATCGTAAGATTATAAAAATGGCTTCACTCACACTATAGTTTAAACAAAGTAATTTTTTTTAATTAAATGTACACAGAATAATTTTTCTCTTTAAATTATTATCATACTATTTTAATATACTCTTGATGCTTATCTACAATATATAATGATAATTAGTGTCTAAATTTAAATTCCAATATTACTTTTATAAATTAAATTATTGAAAAACTTATTTATTATAGAAGAAGTCAAGTGTATTTCTTGATTATAAGAATACATATAATTCACTTTTGAATGTAATCAAAATAAATATAAATTTATTCAATTTTTTAAAATTTACATTAATTATTAAAATTATATTATAATGAATGTACTCCTATACAAATATAAAAACGATTTCATAACTAATTTTTTTGTTAGGAGAAAACATGACTTAATAAGTATAAAGTCTAATTTAAACAACTATAGATAAGTAAAATAAGTAACAAAAAACGAATATAAAATTTAGCTTTTTTTTGTTATTTGGTATAAAAATAAATATAATAAAATAAATCATTGTTCTCATACGTAATGACATAAAATTTGACATTATCCCTTTCTAGAACTATTTATTTTTTTAGTTTTTATTCTTATTTTTGTGCTTTATTTTAATTTTTTATTAAACAAAAAATTTCTAATATTATTTAACTTTAATTTTTAACTTTTACCACAAATAAAAATATATGACTTTGTGTGTATTAAATAATAAAGAAAATACTCGAAACAGAAAAAGTTAAGTTTTTTGGTGACTGAACATAACACAAAGAAAAAAGGCCTAAGAAAAAGAGTAGTACTCCTCTCTAATAATAATGTCTAAATTATTAGGAGGCAGTAACCACTCTAAATACACCTGCTTGTTTAAAACAGCAGTCTTAGCCATTAAATCAGCCGCTATGTTTGCTGTTCGCTGGATGAACACTAAAATAGCTGTCCAATTGCGCTGGAGCATCTCTTTGATTTTGTCAAGCAGATCAGAGTCATTCCTAATCATGCTGGTTGTGCCTCGCGAAACAAGAAGAAACGCATCAAGATTATCAGTTTCACATATGACCTCTTTGCACTCGCAATCCCAAGCCATAACAAGCCCTCTCCAAATAGCATGAAGCTCACAACAGAGAACACTAGAAAGAGGTATACTGGCAGAACAACCTTTTAACCAAATTTCCATGCTGTCTCTAATAATACATCCAAAGCCAGCTAATTGCTCATTTTCAAAAACGCTTGCATCGCAGTTCACTTTACAAACATTCATTGGAGGTGGTTCCCAGTTATATTTCAAAGAAGAAGGAATAATATGTTTTTGGTTGATAACAACATTAGAGAAATCTCGAGCAGCATGTTTAACTAAGTGAACAATTTTCTCCTTACTCCATAAATCATCTTGGTGGAAGATGTCATTGTTCCTATCCCTCCAAATCCACCAAAAGACCACTGCAAAGAGAAACTCATTTTTGTTGAGGTTAGAACGAATCCAAGACACAAAATCCAAACTAGAGTCCTCAGCAGTCATTCCCAAATTTAAGCTAATCCAAATCTGACGAGCTTTTTGGCAAGTCCTAAAGCAGTGGTTAATATCCTCTAGAGCAAGATAACATCTCTGACAAAAATCAGAAGTAGAAATACCTCTTTGAAACCGGTAACTAGCTGTGGAAACTCCGTTGTTGAGACAAAGCCAGAGCAGACACTTTATCTTCTCCGGTATTCTCAAGCGCCAAAGCCAAAGCCAATTTTCATTATCATTCCAGCCAAATTTCTTCTTCAATAGCCATTCATACCTGCTTTTAGTCGAGTAGGTGAGAGTATTTGAGTTTGTCCAAAACCAACCTGTTTTATCTCCTGCCTGCTTGATAGGATCAAAGAGCATCAAATCAAGTTTAACTTCTTCCGGAATCATTGTGCAAAGACCTTTTTATAGGAGTGTAAATTATTCGCACAAGTGTTACAAGACCTTTTTTTTCTACTTTATTTTTAAATTAGTATTCACTTTTGATTGTAATAATTAATACATGGTGATAACTAATTGCGATTATAGAGAAGATAGAAGGAGAAGAAGAGAGAACAAGCCAATATAAGCATGGGGATGAGCCAATAATAAATATGTAGATAGATAATGGTAAAAAAAAAGAATAATGAAAACAAAAATTAAAAATTCTAAAAGAATAATAAAACTAAAGATAATTTGAAATGTTGAATATAAAATTATTAGAAATAAAAGTTTTTTAGCAAAAAAATTTAAAAATAAATAAAAAAATAAAAAGAGCAGAAAGGATCTCATATCAAGTCTATACACGTTAATCACATTGTCCATCATTCAGTGAGTGTGAAGTAATCACTCATCAGTCATCACTAAGAAGATGGTTGGACCAAAGAGGCCTCAGTTCGTGCTGTTTGGTTCTTCCATCGTTCAGCACAGTTTCTACGACCAAGGCTGGGCTGCCATCCTTTCTCACTTGTATGCTCGCAAGGTACACTTCTTTTCTTTCAAATAAATTTCCGGTTTGTGAGGATTATCCTTACTCCAGGATTCTTTTAGGATGTGGTGCTAGTAGCAGTCTTCATTCTCAAGGCTTTCTTCTTTCTTTGGAACATATTATAGTAGTAATATTTAATTGTTTTACGAAAGAGACTTTTAATTAAAAGGCTCATTCATAATAGTTAGATGCAATGAACAGCCTTTTTGAGGAAACAAGAAAAAAAGTACTCAGAACCAACTTTTAGTTGGTGAACGTTAGCAAAATTTAAGGTTTATAATTAAGAATTTATGATTTAGGGTCTAGAATTTATAATAAACCAAATAATTTTAAACAAGTTAGCTGATGAAATTAGTTCTAAGAAAATGATTTTAGTGATAATTGGAGTTTTGATGGAATAACAACTCATTTGAATGGCATAGGCGGATATAGTTTTGAGAGGATACACTGGTTGGAATTCAAGGCGTGCTCTCCAGGTTCTCCAAGACATTTTCCCCAAGGTACTCTCATCCGCTACCAAATCGGATTTTGAGCATTTGAAGAATCTTCGAGTTTTTGTAGTGATTAAGTTGAGTCACAAATTGATCTGTTACCCTATATATTCTCTTGATGCAGGATGCCACTGAACAACCATCATTGATAATTGTGTACTTCGGTGGCAATGATTCCGTTCTTGCGCATCCGAGTGGACTCGGACAACATGTACCTCTCCAAGAATACATCCAAAATATGACCAAAATTGCTATCTATCTAAAGGTAACAAAAGTTTCACAGCAGAGCAGCATTTTCTTTTTATACAATCACTGCAAAGTTTGACATGAATTTCAATGATTGCTAGAGCCTTTCGAAGAAGACGCGCATCATATTTCTCGGTTCTCCTCCTGTCAATGAGGCACAACTTCTTGGAAACAGGTTTCGCGTTCTGCCTGTACCTGAATTGCTATCATTGTTTTTATAATTTCGGACACAAAAATTGTACATAAGTTATTATGCATTTTACATATGATTACTGTAATTGTTGGGATGAAACCAGTGATCTACTAGGCCGGCCATTTAGGACGAACGAATCGTGTCGAATATACTCAGAGGCGTGTTTGTCGCTCTGCCGGGACCTGAATATCAAGGCCATTGACATCTGGTCTGCTATTCAGAGAAGGAAAGACTGGCGAGAGGTTTGCTTCATGTAAGTGGGCTCTCATATCATTTGTAGTTAATTTCAAAGGTGGCTACTGATACGAAAATGTTTTCATGCAAAGACGACAGTAAAATATGCCAAATGTCTATCGATTCTTAACTATCATCTTTATATAAAGACGTTTTTATTGAAGTAGTCACCAATTTCAAAATGATTCGAATATGCATTTCCTTTAATTTGATTAGCCGTTTGGTTATTCGATAGCGATGGGATTCATCTGACAGCTGAGGGAAGCAAGATAGTGGCAAAGGAGATATTGAAGGTCCTCAAAGAAGCAGAGTGGGAACCAAGTCTGAATTGGAGGTCAATGCCAATCGAATTCGCAGAAGATTCCACCTATGATCCAATCGCGCCAGATGGAAAGACAACTATAAATATCTCTGGTTCTCCTTTCCATGGAGATTCGGAATGGGACTAGATATCTTGATTTCTTATGGCAATTCTTAGAATCTTTATGCAGCATTTCAAAAATTTAAAGCCTTTCGTGCTTTGGCTTGAAGATACAAGATTTCATGTTTCTTTATGTTCAATAATGAAGAGGAATAATTTTTTTTAGTGAAAGACTCTCGTGCAATTGTCTTTACGTGAAGTTGATAGTTGACATAAAAACAACGGCTTTTGAGTTTTCATCTTTTTTTCTTTTCGTTGCGATGATAATGTTATTGCTTTCTAAATCAATTGCATTAGCGTTTTTCTTTTATTGGCAGGATTTATCCTCAAACAAATGAAGTTTCTCCAAGTGTAGCAGCTACATACATACAAATCGTAACCACAATCTTAGTTTGAAATCATATTTTAGACACACAAAACTCTTGAAGGTTCATCTCATATTGTTCAACTTCAGCCATGTATTCATGGGGAAGCAGCATGGATTTGAAGATTGCCATGTTAACCAAGTTGTTCTTGTGTTCTGTTGTTTGTGGTGAACCTTTAACTAATGTTGTAAGAAAGTAAAATTAACTACTTTTACTGGTACATGGTGAATACGGTGTGGAAGCTAGAAGGTTAGACAACAACATAGTGGGTGTGTTACATGCTCAAATAGTAAAAGAATTTGAATTGTTCACGTAAAACTTACACAGTTCTATATAGATAAAATTAAAAAAGTCAAATGACTAGTCTGTCTAAATTTGCGAGTTAATAAGGTGTTCAAAATAAAAGTTTATCTTATTTTAACTGTTAAAATATCAAATTTGAGGCAAATGTTTCCTTTTTAACAGGTTATAATATTAAAGAAATGAAAAAAAAAATAACAAAGAATTTAAACGGCTAAACCAACTTAAGTTAGTTACAAGTGATTAGCTCTTTGTCCATTTAAAAAAATATCAAAATTTTGAAGAAGTGGTGTTGATAGTAAATTAGTAATATTAGGGTGACAAAAAAACAAAAGAATAAAAACAGTCAGAATAATAATTAATGAATATTAAATATGATGAGTTTGGAAACTCTAACTTAAATTAGTGATGATCAAACATTATTAATGTGATTAATTGCAAAATTATTAGTTGATATTAATTCACAAATATTGATTTAAATAATTTTGCTTTGCAGGATTTTACATTTGGGCCGAAAAGAAAAAGTCCATTAAAAATATTTTCAACTTTGATGCAAAACTTGTTTGGTTCTTAAGGCTGAAACAATAATTTGCTCATTGGGCCAAAATTCAATCATTATCATTATAAGCCCAATATGCTTGTAAATACTCAGCCTTGGTTAAAATGATTAAGTGACTTGGCTGAAGCAAATTATTAGTTGGACCAGTTTTATTTATCATTGATACAAGCCAAAATAATTTTGCTTGTTTGGTCCGAAACCAATCATGAGTGAAAGCAAATGTATTGCTTCTTGCTTCCAACGGAATCCATTTCCACCATGAGGTGGAATTCAAATTTCATTTAAGTGAAGTTAATACTTGCATTGGAAACATGAGAGAGAGTTGGTCATTGATGTGATGGTAATCATCAATGCTACACGCTACTCTGCAAGGGAAGTAAAAGCAATCCCATTTCAATTAATTTGATTCATTTAATTGCTTTTCTTCTAAGCTCTATCTTCTCTCTCATCTTTCTTCTACCTTCGGTCATATCATTACAGAAAAAGCATGGAGGCTATGGCTAGACACCGAAAGGAAAAAAAAGCAACAAAGACCATCACAATGATGGCAAAAAAAAGAAAACATAAAGTATGCTGTGGCTAAGATTCTCATTCACTTGTGGTAAGATTTTGTGAAGAGATCTTGGCTCCTCCATACCAAAAATGGAAGTAAAGATTTCGGCCAACAGAGAAGAAGAATCTTGGAAGGATGGCTTGTCTCTGATTCTGATCAACCATCACAGGAGGTAGATACAGTGGCTATGTGATGGAAGAGGCAGAGATTGGAGCAGATGAAGCTATCATCATCATGAAGCATCAAGGGCCAGAAGTTCATCTTGGAGAGCAAGGAAATGATGAAGGGCTCGAATTGATGAAGAGTGGTGACCAAGGAAGGACTAGAGGTAATTGCATGTTGGGTTTTGCATGGGTTATCTCTTCTCTCTCTCTCTAGCCGGACCGGTTCTGTTTGAAGAAGAAGAAGGTTGGCTTGGTTTGTTTTGTTTTCAACCTTGGAGGCTTCTTCCTATAAGTAAGGATGAACAGTCAGGGTTTGATTCAAGGAAAAGAAAAGAGTGAGCACAGAGTTCCTATAGCTTCCGAAGCTAACAGAATTTCTTCTGCTTCAATGTTCTTTATTTTGTAATTTTCTGTTTAATTTTGTCATGTCTTGAGTCTCATGAAAAAAGGCAAACAGTGAGGTTTGTATGAAAAAGTCATAGAGCGGAAAAAGGCAGAGAGTGCAAAATTAAAAGAAAAAGCCATAGATGTCCTTAGAGTTCTTTTGTACATCTGTGTTGTGTTTCATGATTCTGTGGGAATCTCCTTGTAAGTTGGGTTAGCACTTTACAGTTGAAAGCTTGGCAGTGACCAAGTCAAGTTCAGTTTGGGTTTAGATTCTGGACTTGTCCCAGATAGGAAGGGTAGTTCCTAGGAAAAATTGGTGTTTGTAATCAAGAAGGATTATAGTGAAATTCCATCATTATTGTGATGGAGACTGGATGTAGGCTGCACTGCACTTAGCAGCTGAACCAGGATATATCTGGGTGTAATCTTCTTTCTCTTCTACTCCATTTCCGTTTCTGCTGCACAGGAGGTAAAATAAAAAATATTTCGTGCTGACTGACGAGACAAAAAGAAAAGTCTCGTGGCTGGGAACGAGACAAAAGAAAAAGTCTCGTGGCTGGTTATGAGATAAAAAGACAAAAAGTTTCCAGAAGTGGTTTCAAAGGCCAGCAAGTATTGACAAGTAAAAAGGGGGCTAAGATTCAACCCACCCTTCTCTTAGCCACTGATAACCATCAATTAGTATCAGAGCTTGGTCTCAAAGAGATCAAGCTTTGCAGTTTGGAGAAAAGATCCAGATGGCAGAAAACAGTGGCTCAAATTTGGTGTCCTACAACCTGACTGAAGGACAATCAAGCAACAGACCTCCTCTTTTCAATGGGAAAAATTACACCTATTGAAAGGAAAGAATGAAGATCTTTGTGCAAGCAGTGGACTACAGACTTTGGAAGATTATCCTGGAAGGTCTTCAATATCCAACTGTCACAAGTGCCGAAGGAGTTGTCACTCCTAAACCAGAAGCAAGCTGGACCGAAGAAGATAGAAAGAAGGTTGAGCTCAACGCTAAGGCCATCAACTTACTCAACTGTGCTATCAACTTCAAGGAATACCGACGGGTATCACGATGCACAACGGCAAAGGAAATCTGGGACAAACTCCTAGTGACTCATGAAGGAAGCACCATTGTAAAGAAGACCAGGATAGATATGTTAAACAGAGAGTACGAAATGTTTGCAATGAAGGAAGGAGAACCCATTGATAAACTGTTTGAGTGCTTCAACACCATCATTGTCGGCTTGGATGCTATGGGAATCAAGTATCCTGAATCTCTGCTAGTGAGGAGAGTGTTAAGATGTCTCACAAAAGAGTGGGAAACAAAAGCATTAATAATTTCTGAGAGTAGTAATCTTGATTCCATGACATATGATGATTTGAGAGGAAATCTTCTTGCTTTTGAAAACACTTATTTAAAAAAAAGATTCAAAAAAGAAAGAAATTGCATTTACATCTGTGATTAACCCCCTGGATGATGAATCTAGTGATTCTGAAAATGAATTTGTGTTGTTTGCCAAAAAATTCAGGAAAATGGTGAAGCTCAAGGAGAAAGGCAAAGGAGGCAGTTCAAGAAAACAGAAGAAAGATCTTAGCAAGGTGACATGCTACAACTGCAAGGAAATAGGGCATTTTAAATCTGACTGTCCTAAGTTGAAGAAGGAAGAGAAGTCAAAAAGAGGAAAGAAAAAGGGGCTAATGGCCTCATGGGAGGACTTGGAAAATGACTCAAATGATGATGAAGAATCTGAAACCAAGTCTCAACCATGTCTCATGGCAGATCATATAGATCAGGTAATCTTTCACAACCCTAACACTGAAGATCTTCATCTTATGATAGACCACCTTTCTGAAAAAATAAGATGCTTCTTGCTGGATAATCAAGAACTTGAACAACAAATCACCATTCTTAAAGCAGAAAATAGTTTTCTTAAAGAAAAAGTAAGGGAGGCCGAAACTGCTTGTGATCTTGTTGAAGAAAATAAGCAGTTAAAAGCCCACCTTAGGAGCTGTGAAAGTGATCATTCCATTGTGGCATATGTGGAATGTTTTAAAAGAAATGAAGAGTTGCTTAAAGAGGTCAAAAGGCTTAAAGAAGACTTAGCCAAGTTCACACATAGTTCTAAAAATCTGAATCAAATCTTGGCTAGTCAAAAACCTCTTTATGATAAAGCTGGCTTGGGGTTTTATAAATCTGTTGAAAAATCTCATTTTGAAAATATTGCTTCATCTTCTAGTGATACAAGGTTTCAAAACCCAACAAGCTTTAACAAAATAGCAACTCCAAGGTTTTGTAGATTATGTAACCGAAACGGACACTTTCCCATTCAATGCTTTTTCGGTGAAAGAATGATTGGTGATAAAGTTTGCAAAGTTGTCTTTGATTATAATGGATTAGGACATAAGAGATGGTTTAACATGAAAGGATCCAAGAAGATTTGGATGCCTAAGGTCACTTGAGCTTGTTTTGTAGGTATGGCTAGCATCTAAACGGAAGGAGAATATGTGGTATATAGACAGCGGATGCTCTAGGCATATGACCGGAAAGACAACTTTCTTCATAAAGCTTGATGAATATGATGGAGGATTTGTCACTTTTGGTAATGATGCTAAAGGAAAGATAGTGGCTGTTGGAAAAGTTGGTAAAAGCCTTTCATCTTGTATAAATGATGTCCTTGGTGCACGAAATTGTGATTCACACTTTTCACAATTCCGCACAACTAACCAGCAAGTGCACTAGGTCGTCCAAGTAATACCTTACGTGAGTAAGGGTTGATCCCACGGAGATTGTCGGCTTGAAGCAAGCTATGGCTATTTTGTAAATCTTAGTCAGGAGATTAATGATGAGAGTGATTGTATTTATGAAAAATAAACAACATGAAATAAAGAGTACTTGTGATTCAGTAATGGAGAACAGGTTGAGGTTTTGGAGATGCTTTGTCTTCTAAATCTCTGCTTTCTTACTGTCTTCTTCTTCAAGCACGCAAGGCTCCTTCCATGGCAAGCTGTATGTTGGTGGATCACCGTTGTTAATGGCTACCATCCGTCCTCTCAGTGAAAATGGTCCAAATGCGCTGTCACTGCACGGCTAATCATCTGTCGATTCTCACTCATGTTGGAATAGGATCCATTAATCCTTTTGCGTCTGTCACTACGCCCAGCACTCGCGAGTTTGAAGCTCATCACAGTCATCCCTTCTCAGATCCTACTCGGAATACCACAGACAAGGTTTAGACTTTCCGGATCTCAAGAATGGCTGCCAATAATTCTAGCATATACCACGAAGACTCTGATCTGAATCAGGAGGCTAAGAGATATGCACTCAGTCTAAGGTAGAACGGAGGTGGTTGTCAGGCATGCGTTCATAGGTTGAGAATGGTGATAAGTGTCACGGATCATCACATTCATCAAGTTGAAGTGCGAGTGAATATCTTAGAAGAGAAACAAGCGTGATTGAATGGAAAACAGTAGTAATTGCATTAATTCATCAAAACACAGCAGAGCTCCTCACCCCAACCTTGGGGTTTAGAGACTCATGCCGTAGAAGATACAAGTTCGAATGTAAATTGTCATGAGGTACCAAATGAATCTCTAAAAGTGGTTTTTATAATGAACTAGTGACCTAGGGTTACAGAAAATGAGTAAGTTAGAATAGTTAGTGTAGAAATCCATTTTCGGGGCCCACTTGGTGTGTACTTGGGCTGAACATTGAAGCTTTCACATGTAGAGACTTTTCTTGGAGTTAAACGCCAGCTTTTGTGCCAGTTTGGGCGTTTAACTCCAGCTTTTATGCCAGTTCTGGCGTTTTGACGCCAGACTTTTTATGCTGACTTGGAACGTCAGTTTGGGCCATCAAATCTCGAGCAAAGTATGAACTATTATATATTGCTAGAAAGCCCAGGATGTCTACTTTCCAACGCAATTGAGAGCGCATCAATTGGGCTTCTGTAGCTCCAAAAAAGCCACTTCGAGTGTAGGGAGGTCAGAATCCAACAGCATCTGCAGTCCTTTTTCAGCCTCTGAATCAGATTTTTGCTCAGGTCTCTCAATTTCAGCCAGAAAATACCTGAAATTATAGAATAACACACAAACTCATAGTAAAGTCCAGAAATGTGATTTTTGAATAAAAACTAATAAAAACATAATAAAAACTAACTAAAATATACTAAAAACATACTAAAAATAATGCCAAAAAGCGTATAAATTATCCGCTCATCACAACACCAAACTTAAATTGTTGCTTGTCCCCAAGTAACTGAAAATCAAATAGGATATAAAGAAGAGAATATACTATAAATTCCAAATTATCAATGAAACTTAGCTTCAATTAGATGAGCGGGACTTGTAGCTTTTTGCCTCTGAACAGTTTTGGCATCTCACTTTATCCCTTGAAGTTTAGAATGATTGGCATCTCTAGGAGCTCAGAATTTAGATAGTGTTATTGATTCTCCTAGTTTAGTGGTGCACGAAATTGTGATCTCCAGGCTCGAACAAATCCTGGTAATGGCTCCAGAGCTTGGTG
This sequence comes from Arachis ipaensis, assembly GCF_000816755.2. Taxonomy (NCBI): domain Eukaryota; kingdom Viridiplantae; phylum Streptophyta; class Magnoliopsida; order Fabales; family Fabaceae; genus Arachis; species Arachis ipaensis. Next base: position 100,075,081 of record NC_029788.2, read on the forward strand.
CTCTGATCTTAATTCATAATTGTCACAACTTCGATACAACTAACCAGCAAGTGCACTGGGTCGTCCAAGTAATACCTTACGTGAGTAAGGGTCGAATCCCACGGAGATTGTTGGTATGAAGCAAGCTATGGTCACCTTGTAAATCTCAGTCAGGCAAATATAAAGTGATAATGGTGTTTTCGAATAATAAATAATAGAATAGGGATAGAGATACTTATGTAAATCATTGGTAGGAATTTCAGATAAGCGAATGGAGATGCTTTTCGTTCCTCTGAACCTCTGCTTTCCTGCTATCTTCATCCAATCAGTCTTACTCCTTTCCATGGCTGGCTGTATGCAAGGGCATCACCGTTGTCAGTGGCTACATCCCCTCCTCTCAGTGAATAATATGCTCACGCACCCTGTCACAGCA
>NC_029788.2:100076006-100076962 GCF_000816755.2 Arachis ipaensis
GAGTTCTGTAGCTCCATAAAATCCACTTTGAGTGCAGGGAGGTTAGAATCCAACAGCATCAGCAGTCCTTTTTCAATCTCTGAATCTGATTTCTGCTCAAGTCCCTCAATTTCAGCCAGAAAATACCTGAAATCATAGAAAAACACACAAACTCATAGTAAAGTCCAGAAATGTGAATTTAACATAAAAACTAATGAAAATATCCCTAAAAGTAACTAGATCCTACTAAAAACATACTAAAAACAATGCCAAAAAGCGTATAAATTATCCGCTCATCACAACACCAAACTTAAATTGTTGCTTGTCCCCAAGCAACTGAAAATCAAATAGGATAAAAAGAAGAGAATATACTATAAATTCCAAACTATCAATGAAACATAGCTTCAATCATATGAGCGGGACTTATAGCTTTTTGCCTCTCGAATAGTTTTGGCATCTCACTTTATCCATTGAGGTTCAGAATGATTGGCATCTATAGGAACTCAGAGTTCGAATGGTGTTATTGACTCTCCTAGTTCAGTATGATGATTCTTGAACACAGCTTCTTTATGAGTCTTGGCCGTGGCCCTAAGCACTTTGTTTTCCAGTATTACCACCGGATACATAAATGCCACAGACACACAATTGGGTGAACCTTTTCAGATTGTAACTCAACTTTGCTAAAGTCCCCAATTAGAGGTAGCCAGGGTTCTTAAGCACACTCTCTTTTTGCTTTGGGTCTTGACTTTAACCGCTCAGTCTCAAGTTTTCACTGACACCTTCACGCCACAAGCACATGGTTAGGGACAACTTGGTTTAGACATGGTTAGTTGGTTTAGCCGCTTAGACCAGGATTTTATTCCTTTAGGCCCTCCTATCCACTGATGCTCAAAGCCTTGGGATCCTTTTTCCTTTTTATTGCCTTTTGGTTTTAAGGGTTATTGGCTTTTTCTGCTTGCTTTTTCTTTTTCTTTCTA
>NC_029788.2:100082449-100083733 GCF_000816755.2 Arachis ipaensis
TACTAAGAATTCAAGAATGCACATGAAAAACATGAAAAGACACAAAACAAAAAATCATCAAGATCAAACAAGAAGACTTACCAAGAACAACTTGAAGATCATGAAGAACACCATGAATGCATGAGAATTTTCGAAAAATGCAAGATGCATATGCAAGTGACACCAAACTTATAACATGACTCAAGACTCAAACAAGAAACAGAAAAATATTTTTGATTTTTATGATTTTCTAAATTTTTTTTTTTGGATTTTTATTTTATATTTTTCGAAAATTATATGAAAAAGAAAAATAAGGATTCCAAAATTTTTAATATGAATTCCAGGAATCTTGTCATGTTAGTCTAAAGCTTCAGTCCAGGAATTAGACATGGCTCACTAGCCAGCCAAGCTTTCAATGAAAGCTCCGGTCCAAAACACTAGACATGGCCAATGGCCAGCCAAGCTTCAGCCTTTAACACGAGAGTATATTGATCTTTGATAACAAATTGCAAGCCTCAGTCCAAATAAATTTAGACATGACTTTACAGCCAGCCAGGCTTCAACATGTTTCATGAAACACTAGAATTCATTCTTAAAGATTTTGAATACAATTTTTTTTTTTTGAAAACATTTTTATTTTATTATTTTTTTTTCGAAAACATGAGAGATTTTTGAAAATATTTTTGAAAGATTTTTGAAAAGAAAATAAAATAAAAAGAAAATTACCTAATCTGAGCAACAAGATGAACCGTCAGTTGTCCAAACTCGAACAATCCCCGGCAACGGCGCCAAAAACTTGGTGTTGTTGCCGGATCAAAAGGGAATCTGGCACTGATGTTACCGGAACAAAAGCTTGCCGAAAACTCAAACAATCCCCGGCAACGGCGCCAAAAACTTGGTGCACGAAATTGTGATCTCCAGGCTCGAACAAATCTTGGTAATGGCTCCAGAGCTTGGTGCTTTGATCTTAATTCATAATTGTCACAACTTCGATACAACTAACCAGCAAGTGCACTGGGTCGTCCAAGTAATACCTTACGTGAGTAAGGGTCGAATCCCACGGAGATTGTTGGTATGAAGCAAGCTATGGTCACCTTGTAAATCTCAGTCAGGCAAATATAAAGTGATAATGGTGTTTTCGAATAATAAATAATAGAATAGGGATAGAGATACTTATGTAAATCATTGGTAGGAATTTATAATAGAATGAGATACTTATGTAAATCATTGGTAGGAATTTCAGATAAGCGAATGGAGATGTTTTTCGTTCCTTTGAACCTCTGCTTTCTGCTTTCCTTCATCCAA
>NC_029788.2:100091649-100091889 GCF_000816755.2 Arachis ipaensis
CGGAGATTGTTGGTATGAAGCAAGCTATGGTCACCTTGTAAATCTCAGTCAGGCAGATATAAAGTGATAATGGTGTTTTCGAATATTATATAATAAAATAGGGATAGAGATACTTATGTAAATCATTGGTAGGAATTTCAGATAAGCGAATGGAGATGTTTTTCGTTCCTTTGAACCTCTGCTTTCCTGCTATCTTCATCCAATCAGTCTTACTCCTTTCCATGGCTGGCTTTATGTGAT
>NC_029788.2:100092056-100112930 GCF_000816755.2 Arachis ipaensis
GTGCTTGGGCTGAGCTTGAGTGTTGCACGTGTAGAGGTTCTTCTTGGAGTTGAACGCCAGTATTTGTGCCAGTTTGGGCGTTCAACTTTGGTTTTGGATCCTTTTCTGGCGCTGGACGCCAGATTTGGGCAGAAGGCTGGCGTTGAAAGCCAGTTTACGTCGTCAATTCTTGGCCAAAGTATGGACTATTATATATTTCTGGAAAGCCCTGGATGTCTACTTTCCAACGCAATTGGAAGCGCGCCATTTCGAGTTCTGTAGCTCCAGAAAATCCACTTTGAGTGCAGGGAGGTCAGAATCCAACAGCATCAGCAGTCCTTTTTCAATCTCTGAATCTGATTTCTGCTCAAGTCCCTCAATTTCAGCCAAAAAATACCTGAAATCACAGAAAAACACACAAACTCATAGTAAAGTCCAGAAATGTGAATTTAACATAAAAACTAATGAAAATATCCCTAAAAGTAACTAGATCCTACTAAAAATATACTAAAAACAATGCCAAAAAGCGTATAAATTATCCGCTCATCATTTAGTATTGTTGATTCTTGAACACAGTTACTTTATGAGTCTTGGCCGTGACCCTAAGCATTTTATTTTCCAGTATTACCACCGGATACATAAATGCCACAGACACATAACTGGGTGAACCTTTTTAGATTGTGACTCAGCTTTGCTAGAGTCCCCAATTGGAGGTGTCCAGAGCTCTTAAGCACACTCTTTTCGCTTTGGACCACGACTTTAACCGCTCAGTCTCAAGTTTTTACTTGACATCTTCACACCACAAGGACATGGTTAGGGACAGCTTGGTTTAGCCACTTAGGCCAGGATTTTATTCCTGTGGGCCCTCCTATCCACTGATGCTCAAAGCCTTGGATCCTTTTTATTACCCTTGCCTTTTGGTTTAAAGGGCTATTGGCTTTTTCTGCTTGCTTTTTTCTTTTTCTTTCTTTTTCTTTTATTTTTTTCGCCAATTTTTTTCGCAAGCTTTTCACTGCTTTTTCTTGCTTCAAGAATCAATTTTTTAATTTTTCAGATTATCAATAACATTTCTCCTTTGCCATCATTCTTTCAAGAGCCAACAATTTTAACATTCATAAACAACAAATTCAAAAGACATATGCACTGTTCAAGCATTCATTCAGAAAATAAAAAGTATTGTCACCACATCAAAATAATTAAACTAATTTCAAGGATGAATTCGAAATCATGTACTTCTTGTTCTTTTGTGATTAAAAACATTTTTCCTTTAAGAAAGGTGATGGATTCATAGGACATTCATAGCTTTAAGACATAAACTTTAAATTTTATTAATCATGGAATAAAAATAAGACTCAAAAATAAATATAAGAGCAGACCAATAATAATAGAAGACAGAAAATTAAAAGCAGAAAAATAAATGACTCTTAAAATAAATTCCTAATAATAAAGGTTATCACAGAGTTAGGACTCAACAACCTTGATTTTGAGAAGTGGATGCTCCTTCAATCTGTGGGGTGTTTAGTCCTTCAAGGGAGAGCTTCTGGCGCTTCAGCTCCTGTAGCTCACGCCCCTGCTTCTCCTGTTCCTTAAGAAGCTTGTAGAGCATGCAGTTTTGATTCTACTGTTCTTCCTTAAGTTGATCCACAGCTTCTTGCAGCTTGGTGACAGATGCTTCTAGGCAGGTCCAGTAGTCAATTTCAGGGATTTCTGGGAGGAACTCCTGCGCCCTCCTTTTGATGGAGTTATCTTGCACTTGTTGTCCTTCCATTGACTTCTTGGTGATTGGGTGTTCGATTGGGATGAATTCATCTACTCCATCCTCACCTCGACATCTTTACATAGCAGAGAAATTAAGCTTGGGTAAGCCAGTTTGGCTTCAGTGGAGTTCTTATTTGCAATTGTGTAAATTTCACAAGAAATCAGATGATGAATCTCCACTTTGTTTCCCAGCATAATACAATGAATCATCACTGCTCTTTTGACAATGACCTCAGAGCGGTTGCTAGTGGGCAGTATAAAACGCCCAATGAAGTCCAACCAGTCTCTTGTGACTGGTTTGAGATCTCCTCTCTTGAGTTGGTTTGGGACACCTTTTGAGTTGGTTATCCACTTAGTTCCAGGGAGGCATAAGTCCTCTAGCACTTGGTCCAACCCCTTATCTACTCTCACCATTCTCCTATTAAAGGATTCTGGATCATCTTGTAGTTGAGGCAGTTTGAAGACCTCTCTTATTTTGTCCAGGTGGAAGTAAATAATCCTCCCTCTGACCATAGTTCGGAAGGTATGAAAGGCGGTTCCAGTTATTCTTTGCTTATCTGTCAGCCACAGATTTGAGTAGAATTTCTGAACCATGTTTCTTCCAACCTTTGTCTTAGGATTAGCTAGAATTTTCCATCCTCTATTTCGAATTTGCTCTTGGATCTCCGGATATTCGTTTTCTTTCAGATTGAATTTAATTTCCGGGATCACTGACCTCAGACCCATTATTTTATGGTAATGGTCTGCATGTTCTTTGGTTAAGAACTTCTCTTGATTCCAAAGACTCTTTGGATTATTCTCTTTCTTGCCTCTTGAGTTGGTTTATTTTCCCTTAGGGGCCATGATCTTAATGAGTCTTAGCTCGGTGATCACGGAAAAACACACCAAACTTAGAGGTTTGCTTGCCCTCAACCAAAAGAAAGGAAAGTAGAGAGATAGGAGGAGAGGCAACTTCGAATGGTGGAGAGGTGGGGATGGCCGAATGTGTATATAGAAGTGGAGGGGAGGGATTTCAAAAATTTGAAAAAGATATGACATAAAGATATGATTGGTGAAAAAAATAGAATCATGATATGAAAAAGAAGAGATTTTTATATGGAAAAGATATAAAAGGGTTAAATCTGAAAATTGGTTGATGCATCTAAGAACTAAGAGATGATATGTTGAGTTGGAAAAGATTTGGAAAGAAATTGAGAAAAAACTTGAGTTTTTGAAGAAGATTTGGGAAGGATTTGAAAGAAAATTAAAAAGGAATTTAGAAAATTGTTGAATTTTCGAAAATTGAAGGTGAATGAAGAAAATTTGTAACATGTTTATGCAAAAAATTATGAATCAAAACAAGAAAGTCTGAAAAATTTTGAAGTGGAAAACAAAATCCTCTCCCCCTGCCTTTCTGGCGTTAAACGCCCAGAGTGGTATCCATTCTGGCATTTAATGCCCATATATTGGCCATTGTGGGTGTTTAACGCCCAGCCAGGTACCCTGGCTGGCGTTAAACGCCAGAAATTTTTTGTTATTGGGCGTTTTTCTGAATGCCCAGGATGCTGCAATTCTGGCGCTAAACGCCCAGAGAAATGGTACCCATTCTGGCGTTTAACGCCCAAAATGGTATCTTTACTGGCGTTAAACGCCCAGAATGGTATCCATTATGGCGTTTAACGCCCAAAATGCCCCGTTACTGGCGTTTTCTTGCCAATGAGCTCCTTTTCTCTGCTTTTTGCGCTGAATCCTTCTCTAACTCTGTGAATTCCTATAATTTGATGATTAATCTTGAAGACAATTTATATCCAACTTTTATAAGTATTAATTAAAAAGCAAATAACTTGCTAATGGCTGGGTTGCCTCCCAGCAAGCGCTTCTTTATTGTCTTTAGCTGGACCTTGACTGAGCTTTATTCTAGTCTCAGTTTTGAGCATTCTTGCTCAAAATTGCTTTCAAGATAATGTTTGATTCTCTGTCCATTAACAATGAACTTTTTGTCAGAGTTAATATCCTGAAACTCAACATATCCATATGGTGACACACTTGTAATCAGATATGGTCCCCTCCACCGGGATTTCAATTTCCTGGGGAATAGTCTGAGCCTAGAGTTAAACAGCAGAACCTTCTGTCCTGGTTCAAAGACTCTAGATGACAGCTTCTTGTCATGCCACCTTTTTGCTTTCTCCTTATAAATCTTTGCATTTTCAAAAGCATTGAGTCTGAATTCCTCTAGCTCATTTAGTTGGAGCAATCTTTTCTCTCCAGCTAACTTGGCATCCAGGTTTAGGAATCTGGTTGTCCAGCAGGCTTTATGTTCCAGTTCCACGGGCAGATGACGGACCTTGCCATACACAAGCTGTTATGGAGAGATTCCTATAGGAGTCTTGAATGCTGTTCTGTATGCCCACAGAGCATCATCCAAGCTTTTTGCCCAATCCTTTCTACGGGCAATTACAGTCCATTCCAGAATTCTTTTTAGTTCTCTATTAGAGACTTCAGCCTGCCCATTTGTCTGTGGATGATATGGAGTTGCTACTTTGTGGCTAATTCCATATCGGACCATAGCAGAGTAAAGCTGTTTATTGTAGAAATGAGTGCCCCCGTCACTGATTAGTACCCTAGGAACACCAAATCTGCTGAAGATATGTTTCTGAAGGAACTTCAGCACTGTCTTAGTATCATTAGTGGGTGTGGAAATTGCTTCTACCCATTTAGATACGTAGTCTACTGCCACCAGAATGTAAGTGTTTGAGTATGATGGTGGAAAAGGACCCATGAAGTCAATACCCCATACATCAAATAACTCAATCTCTAAGATCCCTTGTTGAGGCATGGCATAACCATGAGGTAAGTTGCCAGCTCTTTGGAAACTGTCACAGTTACGCACAAACTCTCGAGCATCTCTATGGAGAGTAGGCCAGTAGAACCCACATTGGACGACCTTAGTGGCTGTTCGCTCACCTCCGAAATGTCCTCCATATTGTGATCCATGGCAATGCCATAGGATCTTCTGTGCCTCTTCTCTGGGCACGCATCTGCAGATCATTCCGTCTCCACATCTCTTAAAGAGATATGGTTCATCCCACAAGTAGTACTTTGCATCAGAAATTAGTTTTTTCGTTTGCACCCTGCTGTACTCCTTGGGTATGAACCTCACAGCTTTATAATTTACAATGTCTGCAAACCATGGTGCTTCTTGAATGGCGAAGAGTTGCTCATCCAGAAAGGTCTCAAAGATCTCAGTAGGAGGGAGGGACGCCCCTGCTACTGGTTCTATCCGGGACAGATGGTCAGCTACCTGGTTTTCTGTCCCTTTTCTGTCTCTTATTTCTATGTCAAACTCTTGCAGAAGTAACACCCATCTTATGAGCCTGGGTTTTGAATCCTGCTTTGTGAGTAGATATTTAATAGCAGCATGGTCAGTATAAACAATCACCTTTGAACCTACTAAATAGGATCTAAACTTGTCAATGGCATAAACCACTGCAAGCAACTCTTTTTCTGTGGTTGTGTAGTTTTTTTATGGGTCATTTAGAACACGGCTGGCATAGTAAATGACGTGCAGAAGTTTGTTATGCCTCTGTCCCAGCACTGCACGAATGGCATGGTCACTGGCATCACACATTAGTTCGAATGGTAATGTCCAGTCTGGTGCAGAAATAACTGGTGCTGTGACCAGCTTAGCTTTCAGAGTTTCAAACGCCTGCAGACATTCTGTGTCAAACACAAATGGCGTGTCAGCAGCTAGCAGATTGCTCAGAAGTTTTGCAATTTTCGAAAAATTCTTTATAAACCTCCTATAGAATCCTGCATGCCCTAGAAAGCTTCTGATTGCCTTAACATTAGCAGGTGGTGGTAATTTTTCAATTACCTCCACTTTAGCTTGATCTACCTCTATTGCCTTGTTTGAAATTTTATGCCCAAGGATAATTCCTTCAGTCACCATAAAGTGACATTTTTCCCAATTTAAAACTAGGTTGGTCTCTTGGCATCTTTTCAGAACAAGTACTAAATGGTCAAGGCAGGAGATGAATGAGTCTCCAAATACTGAAAAGTCATCCATGAAGACTTCCAAAAATTTCTCTACCATATCAGAGAAGATAGAGAGCATGCACGTCTGAAAGGTTGCAGGTGCATTGCACAGGCCAAAAGGCATCCTTCTGTAGGCAAATACTCCAGAAGGACATGTGAATGCTGTTTTTTCTTGGTATTGAGGATCTACTACAATTTGGTTGTAACCTGAATAGCCATCCAAAAAGCAGTAATATTCATGACCTGCTAGTCTCTCTAACATCTGGTCTATAAATGGTAAAGGAAAGTGATCCTTCCTGGTGGCTATATTGAGCCTTCTGTAATCAATACACATACGCCACCTTGTAACTGTTCTTGTAGGAACCAGTTCATTCTTTTCATTATGAACCACTGTCATGCCTCCCTTCTTGGGGACAACGTGGACAGGGCTCAACCAGGGGCTATCAGAAATAGGATAAATAATCCCAGCCTCTAGTAACTTAGTTACCTCTTTCTGCACCACCTCCTTCATGGCTGGATTTAGCCGCCTCTGTGGTTGGGCCACTGACTTAGCATCATCCTCCAATAGGATCTTGTGCATGCATCTTGCTGGGCTAATGCCCTTTAGATCAATTATGGACCACCCAAGAGCTGTCTTGTGTGTCCTCAGCACCTGAATTAGTGCTTTCTCTTCCTGTGGATTTAAAGCAGAGCTTATGATCATTGGAAAAGTGTCACCTTCTCCCAGAAATGCATATTTCAAGGATGGTGGTAGTGGTTTGAACTCGGGTTTAGGAGGTTTCTCCTCTTCCTGAGGAATTTTCAGAGGTTCTTTTATTTCCTCTGATTCCTCCAGATCAGGCTGAACATCTTTAAAGATGTGCTTTAGCTCTGATTCGAGACTTTCAGTCATATTGATCTCTTCCACCAAAGAGTCAATAATATCAGCGCTCATGCAGTCATTTGATGTGTCTGGATGCTGCATAGCTTTGACAGCATTTAACTTGAACTCATCCTCATCGACTCTCAGGGTCACTTCCCCTTTTTGTACATCAATAAGAGTTCGTCCAGTTGCTAGGAAAGGTCTTTCTAGAATAAGAGTTGCACTCTTGTGCTCCTCCATTTCCAGTACTACAAAGTCAATGGGAAAGAAAAATGGCCCAACCTTGACAATCATGTCCTCAATTATGCCTGATGGATATTTAATAGAGCCATCAGCAAGTTGAAGACATATCCGGGTTGGTTTGACTTCTTCAGTCAAGCCAAGCTTTCTGATAGTGGATGCAGGTATTAGGTTGATACTTGCTCCAAGGTCACATAGAGCTGTCTTAGTACAAGCACCCTCTAATATACATGGTATCATAAAACTTCCTGGATCTTTAAGCTTCTCTGGTAAGCTTTTTAGAATGACTGCACTGCATTCTTCAGTGAGAAAAACTTTTTCAGTTTCTCTCCAATCCTTCTTATGACTTAAGATCTCTTTCATGAACTTAGCATAAGAGGGTATTTGCTCAAGTGCCTCTGCAAATGGGATCTTTATCTCAAGAATCCTGAGATAGTCTGCAAAGCGGGCAAATTGTTTATCCTGTTCCGCTTGGCGGAGTTTCTGAGGATAAGGCATCTTGGCTTTATATTCTTCAACCTTAGTTGCTGCAGGTTTATTCCCTACAGAGGTGGTTAGAGAAGCCTTCTTAGAGGGATTACTATCAGCACTTGTAGGTGTCTGATCCCTCATTGGTGTTTGAACGCCAGGATTGGGTGCTGGATGGGCGTTTAATGCCAGTTTCCCACCCTTTTCTGGCGTTTGAACGCCATAACTGGGCAAGGAATGGGCGTTTAACGCCAACTTTTCTCCCTTTTCTGGCATTTAAACGCGAGAATTGGGCATCCACTGGGCGTTTGACGCCAATCTTTCACCCTTTTTTGGCGTTTGAATGCCAGAATTATTCCTCTCTGGGCTCTTACTGTCCTCAGAGGGATTTTGGGCAGTGGTTTGGTCATCCTTTGTCAGTTGTTCCTTTCTTGGCTTTCTGCTACTTTGAACTGAATTATTCAATGTCTTTTCGCTCCTTAGTTGAACAACTTGGCATTCTTCTGTTATCTGTTTAGATAGCTGCTGTCTTGTCTGATTCAGTTGTACTTCTATATTCTTGTTAGCATTTTTAGTGTCTTGGAGCATTTCTTTAAATTCTGCTAATTGTTTTGTCATAAGGACTAATTACTGATTAAGTTCAACAATCTGTTCTTGAGGATTAGGATCAGTAGTTACTGCCCTAGCCTCTTCTTTTATGGAGGACTCACTGCTTGAGTACAGATGTTGATTTCTAGCAATCGTATCTATGAGTTCTTGAGCCTCTTCAATCGTCTTTCTCATGTGTATAGATCCACCAGCTGAGTAGTCTAGAGACATTTGAGCTCTTTCTATAAGCCCATAGTAGAAGATGTCTAACTGTACCCACTCTGAAAATATTTCAGAGGGGCATTTCCTTAGCATCCCTCTGTACCTCTCCCAGGCATTATAAAGGGATTCATGATCCTCTTGTTTAAAGCCTTGGATGTCCAGCCTTAGCTGCGTCATCCTTTTTGGAGGGTAAAATTGATTCAGGAATTTGTCTGATAACTGTCTCCATATTTTTATGCTTGCTGTGGGTTGGTTATTTAACCACCTCTTAGCTTGATCTTTTACAGCAAATGGAAACAGTAATAATCTGTAGACATCCTGATCCACTTCTTTATCACGTACTATGTCAGCAATTTGTAAGAACTGTGCCAGAAACTCAATAGGTTCTTCCTGTGGAAGACCGGAATACTGGCAATTTTGCTGCACCATGATAATGAGTTGAGGATTTAGCTCAAAACTGCTTGCTTTGATGGGAGGTATACAAATGGTACTCCCATATGCAGTTGTAATGGGGTTAGCATATGACCCCAGAGTCCTTCTGGACTGTTCATTTCCACTTATGTCCATGATGGAGAAAAGGGAATTGATATGAATTACAAATAAATTATATTTTTAAATTTTTTTTATTTTTTTCTTTTTTTATTTAATTAAAAAAACCGAATAAAATAAAACAAAATAAATGGAAGATAAAATAAAAGTTTCAAAAATTAGAAAAAAATGAAATAAAAGCAAATTGAAAACTAAATTAATTAATTAATTAAAAAGATTTTGGAAAAAGAATGCTTAGTTAATTTCGAAATATGAAAGAGAAAAGTAGTTAGGTGATTTTTTTTTTGAAATTAGAATTTTGACTTGACTAGAAAAAAAAGATATAATTTTGAAAATATTTGACTAATTTAATGCAAAATTTTGAAATTTATGAGTAAAATAAGGAAAATATATTTTTTTAATTTTTGAATTTTAATGAGGAAAGAGAAAAACAACAAAATGACACTAAACTTAGAAATTTTAGATTAAAACAAAGAAAGCAAACAAGAAAACTTTGAATGTCAAGATGAACACCAAGAACACTTTGAAGATAAAGATGAACACCAAGAACAATTTTTTTGAAAAATTTTTAAGTAAATAAAAGCACAAGGGACACCAAACTTAAAATTTTTAGAAAATCAAACACAAATTTTTGAAATTTTAACGGAAAACACAAAGAGGACACCAAACTTAGAATTTTTAAAGATCAAGAAAGAACTAAGGACATGCAAATTTGAAAAACTGAAAGAAAATAAAAGCATGCAATTGACACCAAACTTAAAATATGAAACTAAACTCAAATAAAAGACTCAAATTTAGTGACTCTAAACCAACAAAAATAAATTATTCCTAATCTAAGCAACAAGATAAACCGTCAGTTGTCCAAACTCGAACAATCTCCGGCAACGGCGCCAAAAACTTGGTGCATAAAATTGTGATTCACACTTTTCAAAATTCCGCACAACTAACCAGCAAGTGCACTGGGTCGTCCAAGTAATACCTTACGTGAGTAAGTGTCGATCCTACGGAGATTGTCGGCTTGAAGAAAGCTATGGCTATTTTGTAAATCTTAGTCAGGAGATTAATAATGAGAGTGATTGTATTTATGAAAAATAAACAACATGAAATAATGAGTACTTGTGATTCAGTAATGGAGAACAGGTTGAGGTTTTGGAGATGCTTTGTCTTCTGAATCTCTGCTTTCTTACTGTCTTCTTGTTCAAGCACGCAAGGCTCCTTCCATGGCAAGCTGTATGTTGGTGGATCATCGTTGTCAATGGCTACCATCCATCCTCTCAGTGAAAATGGTCCAAATGCGCTGTCACCGCACGGCTAATCATCTGTCGGTTCTCACTCATGTTGGAATAGGATCCATTGATCCTTTTGCATCTGTCACTACGCCCAGCACTCGCGATTTTAAAGCTTGTCACAGTCAACCCTTTCCAGATCCTACTCGGAATACCACAGACAAGGTTTAGACTTTCCAGATCTCAAGAATGGCTGCCAATAATTCTAGTCTATACCACAAAGACTCTGATCTGAATCAAGAGGCTAAGAGATATGGACTCAGTCTAAGATAGAACGGAGGTAGTTGTCAGGCACACGTTCATAGGTTGAGAATGGTGATGAGTGTCACGGATCATCACATTCATCAAGTTGAAGTGCTAGTGAATATCTTAGAAGAGAAACAAGCGTGATTGAATGGAAAACAGCAGTAATTGCATTATTTCATCAAAACACAGCAGAGCTCCTTACCCCCCAACCATGGGGTTTAGATACTCATGCCGTAGAAGATACAAGTTCGAATGTAAATTGTCATGAGGTACCAAATGAATCTCTAAAAGTAGTTTTTATAATGAACTAGTGACCTAGGGTTATAGAAAATGAGTAAGCTAGAATAGTTAGTGTAGAAATCCACTTCCGGGGTCCACTTGGTGTGTGCTTGGGCTGAGTATTGAAGCTTTCACATGTAGAGACTTTTCTTGGAGTTAAACGCCAGCTTTTGTGCTAGTTTGGGCGTTTAACGCCAGCTTTTATGCCAGTTCTGGTGTTTTGACGCCAGACTTTTTATGCTGACTTGGAACGTCGGTTTGGGCCATCAAATCTCAAGCAAAGTATGAACTATTATATATTGCTGGAAAGCCCAGGATGTTTACTTTCCAAAGCAATTGAGAGAGCGCCAATTGGGCTTTTGTAGCTCCAGAAAATCTACTTCGAGTGCAGGGAGTTCAGAATCCAACAGCATTAGCAGTCCTTTTTCAGCTTCTGAATCAGATTTTTGCTCAGGTCCCTCAATTTCAGCTAGAAAATACCTGAAATTACTGAATAACACACAAACTTATAGTAAAGTCCAGAAATGTAATTTTTGAATAAAAACTAATAAAACATAATAAAAACTAACTAAAATATACTAAAAACATACTAAAAATAATGCCAAAAAGCGTATAAATTATCTGCTCATCAGTCCTTCTTGTAAATAGTTTGAAACATATTCTACTTAGTGTTAGCCAATTGTGTGATTTTGGTTTTGAAGTTATTTTTAGAAAATTTGTGTGCTTGGTTGTGTGTGAAAAATTTGGGGATATTTTATTTGAAGCTAAAAGGTGCAATAATGTGTATGGATTGACTCTTGAGGACTTAAAAGAACAAAATGTAACATGTTTTACTTCTCTTGAATCTGAAAAATGGCTATGGCATAGAAAGTTGGGACATGCAAGCATGTACCAAATTTCTAAGCTAGTCAAGAAAAATTTGGTTAGAGGAATTCCAAATATCAAATTTGACAAGGATCTTACTTGTGATGCTTGCCAATTGGGCAAACAAGTAAAATCCTCTTTTAAACTAAAAGATGGAATCTCAACCAAAAGGCCATTAGAGATGTTACACATTGATCTTTTTGGTCCAACAAGAACTCAAAGTTTAGGAGGTAAACACTATGGTCTTGTGGTGGTAGATGATTACTCTAGATTTGGTTGGGTACTTTTTTTTGCTCATAAAAATTATGCTTTCCATGCTTTTTCAACCCTTTGCAAGAAAATTCAAAATGAAAAAGATTTAAAAATTGCCTATCTGAGAAGTGATCACGGAAGAGAATTTGAAAATCAAGACTTTGAAAAATTCTGTGATGAATTTGGAATTGCTCATAACTTTTCATGCCCTAGAACCCCTCAACAAAATGGGGTGGTTGAGAGAAGGAATAGAAGCCTTCAAGAAATGACTAGGGCCATGCTTTGTGATAATGAGATTCCTAAATTTCTATGGGTTGAAGCTATAAATACAGCATGTTACATTTTGAATAGGACAATTATTAGAGAAGGGTTGAAGAAAACACCTTATGAGCTATGGAAAGGAACCCCTCCAAATCTTAAGTATTTTCATGTTTTTGGATGCAAATGCTTTGTACTTAACAATAAAGAAAACCTTGGCAAATTTGATCCAAAATCCTATGAAGGGATATTTGTTGGATACTCCACCACTAGCAAGGCCTATAGGATTTATCTCAAAGAACATAGAACCATAGAGGAATCCATACATGTTACTTTTTGTGATTCTAATTTAATTCCTAGTACTGTGAAAGATAATGATTCAGATTATGAAGAAGCTGGAACAAGTAAAGAAAATCCCAAATCTGCTCAAAATGGAGAATCTGCCAGCCCAGTTTTGTCTCGTCAGATTGAAGGAGACATTTCCATTTTGTCTCCTGAGCAGGCACGAGAAATTAAAACAGTGAGACCATCAGAAGATCATCAAAGCTCAACACCACTCCGGAAGCCTAGAGAATGGAAGTCTATGAGGGTTATCCTCATGACTTTATCATTGGTGATCCCTCTCAAGGTGTAACAACAAAATCCTCAACCAAAAGACAATCCGCAATTTTGCCCTCTTGTCACAAATGGATCCCAACAATGTCAAACAAGCTCTTGAAGATCCATCATGGGTCAAAGCAATGCAAGAAGAGCTTGCTCAATTCGACAAGAATGAGGTTTGGACACTAGTACCCATCTAGATGGTAAGAAAGTTACGGGTACTAAGTGGGTGTTTAAAAATAAACTTGGTGAGGATGGACAAGTTGTTCGTAACAAGGCTAGATTAGTGGCCCAAGGTTACGATCAAGAAGAGGGTATAGATTCTGATGAGTCTTTTGCTCCAGTAGCTAGAATGGAAGCAATTAGGTTGCTTCTTGCCTATGCTGCCCATAAGGGTTTTAAAATATTTCAAATGGATGTAAAATGTACTTTTCTTAATGGCTTTATTAATAGAGAAGTGTATGTGGTACAACCCCCCGGTTTTGAAAATAAAGATTTCCCAAAAAATGTTTTCAAACTATCAAAGGCCCTTTATGGCCTTAGGCAAGCTCCAAGAGCTTGGTATGAAAGGCTTAATACTTTCTTATTGGAAAATCAATTTCAAATGGGTACCACGGACACAACTTTATTCATTAAAGCATCTAATGAAGTTTATATGGATGACATTGTGTTTGGATCGGCCAATGAGTCTTTGTGTGAAGAGTTTGGAAAACTCATGACTTGTGAGTTTGAGATGAGTTTCATGGGAGAGCTAACTTTCTTTCTTGGCCTCCAAATTAAACAAACTCCTAGTGGTACCTTTATTCACCAAGGAAAGTATGCAAAAGAACTTACCAAAAAATTTAGCTTAGAAAGTTCCAAACCAATGGGAACACCAATGCATCCTAACACAAAACTTAAAAAGGATGATGATGGCAAAGATGTGGATGAAATAAGATATAGAAGAATGATAGGTTCACTCATGTACCTTACCTCCTCTAGACCGGACATAGTCCAAAGTGTGGGTGTATGCTCAAGGTTTCAATCTCATCCAAAAGAATCACATCTTTCAGCCGTTAAACGCATCATTAGATACATTAAAGGAACTAGTGATTATGGCTTGTGGTATCCTAAATCTGATGATTTTTGTGCAGTAGGATTTTCTGATGCAGATTATGCAGGAGATAGGGTGGATAGACGGAGTACATCCGGCATGTGTTGCTTCCTTGAAAGCTCCCTCAACATGTGGTCAAGCAAAAAGCAAGCCATAGTGGCTTTATCCACAGCTGAAGCTGAATATATTTCCGCATCTGCATGTTGTTCACAATTAATTTGGTTAAAAACGCAGTTAGAAGATTACAAATTAAAGATCAATAGTATACTCTTATTTTGTGATAATATGAGTGCTATAAACATTTCAAAAAATCCTGTTATGCACTCAAGAACCAAGCATATTGAGTTAAATATCATTTCATTAGAGAACATGTACAAAAGGGTACTATTGATATTCAATTTGTAAAATCTGAAGATCAACTTGCTGACATTTTTACAAAACCCCTCTGTGAAAACAAATTTTGCACTTTAAGAAAAAGTTTGGGAATGATTGATTTAAGTTCTCTTGATAATTTGTGAAATTTTAATTCTGCTCAGTTTTGTCTCGTAGGAATGGACGAGATAAAAATCAGAGTGTATTGGAAGGGTTGCGATTAAGGGGGAGACTGCGCAGAAGTTAATTCAAATGGGCCCCACCAAATTCCTTTGACCCCTCTTTGACCGTTGTGTTAATTTCTCTTTATATAAATCACAATATCTTTTTGTTGTCTCATCAAATCTTGTTGGAAGTGGTTATTGTCAAATTAAATCCTTCTCTTCAACTAATCTCTTGATTCAAGGAAACCACTTTTCAACTTATTTCAAATAAAAGAGAAACTTTCTTGGGTATTAACCGCTACTTAATGGTCATTAAATTCCCTCAAATTCTCTCTCCACTCCACATTTAATGCTTCCCTAACCTCCCTCCTCCCTCACTCCATTCGGTTTCTATTCAACCCCCCATCTTCCACTTCTCCATTTTCACTACCATGAAAAAGAAAACTGCCCCTAGGAAAAGCGAACGAATTCTCTTCTCTCAAAAACCATCCACACCACAATCTCACACCCACATCCATATTCATTCTACATCCTCTTCTTCTCCCTCACCTCCCTCAAAATAAACCGACACCATGCGAAGGAAAGTCATAGCAACAAAAACCTCGTCAAGGAAGAAGAAAGAGAGAGTTCATGTGGAGGAAGAGGAAGAATCTCACACATCACCCATTCCGTACCACAACCATCTCCACCGAAGAAAGCTACACCCGGGAAGAGTGCTCAGAAATCAAAAGGATTCGCTCTGCACAACACCAAGGAACCCTCAAACCTGGAATCCTTGGATTTCAAGAACAAATTCAGCAAACCACACTCTCACTATGATCCTACCAGATTCAACTCCTGTGCTTCACAGGAATTCCACAAAGAGGTTCTAGAAAAGCATCATCTCTGTGCCACATATCTCGTTAACCTTGACTCTCTCACTAACAAAGGGATAAATGTCTCTTTTCTTTTTGAACTTCTCCAATGGACTCTATTGCTCCACATCCAGAAACCGGTTTACCCCGGTTTAGTTTGTGAATTCTATGCCAACATGCGACTAATTGATGGCACCATCCACTCATATGTGAAGAGGATTCACATCACTCTTGACACTGGAAGCATTGGAACGACTCTGGGCTACAAAGAGGAGGGGCCAAGAGCATACATGGCCGAAAAGTGGGACTCTCAAGTCGGCGTCACCTACAAAGTTGTTCTTCAACACATTTGTGAGAACCTCTCTGGCTTGGATGGCACTACTCCTACCCACAAAGCTCTCGGACCAACCAACTCTCTGCTTCATCGGATTATCACCCACATTCTGACTCCTCAAAGTGGCTCCCATAATAGAGTAACATTCTCTGACTCTCTCATCATTTTTGCACTTGTTACATATACTCCTATATCTTTTGGTTATCTTATGATCCAACACATGTGGAAATCGGTAAAGAGCACCAAAAAGGTAAATCTGTCCCATGGTATGTTCTTAACCAGCATCTTTGAATATTTCAAAATTGATCTCCTGAATGAGGCTGTAGAAAATAAAGTGTCTATGATCAAAGGAGGTGGTGCTGTTAAGGGAACCAAGTGCAAGAAATATGTGGCTTCGGAGAGTGACTATGAGAGTCAGCCCGAATCTTCCAAGGTGACCGAATCTACCAAAGAAATTCTTACAGAATTTTCAAATATGTCAGAGCTCATGGTCCAATTCCATAAGGCAGCATGCAAGCTAGCCTATGAAAATGAAAAGGCTTGGATTAGATGCAAGGACAGGGTCAGTTTCATGCTAGAGAGTCTTGAGGAGGATCTCGGAGCTGCTAGTGACGAAGGGGCTGAGGAATCTGAACTTCATTTATCTGATGACTAATCTGTTTCTTTTAGTATTTGATATTGGCATGTTTAGGCTCAATTTGATACTCTATTTTGTTTGGTTGGATACTGTTAGTACTATAACTCTGTGATACTCTGTGGATACTTTTGGAAAATATTTTGGATATTCTGCTTGCTATATCAAACTCTTTTTGCAGGTGCCCCTTGATGCCAAAAGGGGGAGGAATGGTTCTGAAAATTGAAACTGGAAAACAAGGGAACTGGAAACTGGAAAACAGGGGATGAAACTCTTTTGAGAGTTCATGATCACCCTTGTTGATGCTTGTTAATGCATGTTGATAATGCATTTGTTTTATCTTGTTATAATTGTGATGCATTTGTCTTACCTTGATATAATGATTGCTGTTTTGGATTTATTTTTGGCAGTTCCTTTAAGTTGAGATATATGAAGTTTGATAGTTGCTATGATCAACTTGTTTTGATTTGTTGCTGTGATCAATATGGTCTGGTTTGATTGGAAAATATTTTTCAAGTAGCTTGAGAAGCAGCTTTAGGACACATCAACCTTATTGTTCTATGATTGAGCAGAAAATTAAATTAATGATAACAAATGAAGTTTGATTATCATTCAATTCTGCTCATAAATCAAGCCATTCAACATTACATAATGAATATGTTGAATAACATTGTTGCCTTAGGCTTGATAAAAATTGTTACAGGTATAAAGCTTCCCTTGGTAAAATAGCATACATTAAGGGGGAACCATGTGACAATTAGAAAGGGGGAGAAATTCAAATATTCAAAGGGAGTATTCTACTCTTTAATCTTTAATTTCTTTTTATTTCAATTTTTTTTAATAATGTTTGTCATCAAGGGGGAGATTGATGAGTTTGGAAAACTCTAACTTAAATTAGTGATGATCAAACATTATTAATGTGATTAATTACAAAATTATTAGTTGATATTAATTCACAAATATTGATTTAAATAATTTTGCTTTGCAGGATTTTACATTTGGGCCGAAAAGAAAAAGCCCATTAAAAATATTTTCAGCTTTGATGCAAAACTTGTTTGGTTCTTAAGGCTGAAACAATAATTTGCTCATTGGGCCAAAATTCAATCATTATCATTATAAGCCCAATATGCTTGTAAATACTCAGCCTTGGTTAAAATGATTAAGTGACTTGGCTGAAGCAAATTATTAGTTGGACCAGTTTTATTTATCATTGATACAAGCCCAAATAATTTTGCTTGTTTGATCCGAAACCAATCATGAGTGAAAGCAAATGTATTGCTTCTTGCTTCCAACGGAATCCATTTCCACCATGAGGTGGAATTCAAATTTCATTTAAGTGAAGTTAATACTTGCATTGGAAACATAAGAGAGAGTTGGTCATTGATGTGATGGTAATCATCAATGCTACACGCTACTCTGCAAGGGAAGTAAAAGCAATCCCATTTCAATTAATTTGATTCATTTAATTGCTTTTCTTCTAAGCTCTATCTTCTCTCTCATCTTTCTTCTACCTTCGGTCATATCATTACAGAGAAAGCATGGAGGCTATGGCTAGACACCGAAAGGAAGAACAAGCAACAAAGACCATCACAATGATGGCAAAAAAAAGAAAACATAAAGTATGCTGTGGCTAAGATTCTCATTCACTTGTGGTAAGATTTTGTGAAGAGATCTTGGCTCTTTCATACCAAAAATGGAAGTAAAGATTTCGGCCAACAGAGAAGAAGAATCTTGGAAGGATGGCTTGTCTCTGATTCTGATCAACCATCACAGGAGGTAGCTACAGTGGCTACATGATGGAAGAGGCAGAGATTGGAGCAGATGAAGCTATCATCATCATGAAGCATCAAGGGCCAGAAGTTCATCTTAGAGAACAAGGCAAGGATGAAGGGCTCGGATTGATGAAGAGTGGTGACTAAGGAAGGACTAGAGGTAATTGCGTGTTGGGTTTTGCATGGGTTATCTCTTCTCTCTCTCTCTGGCCGGACCGGTTCTGTTTGAAGAAGAAGAAGATTGGCTTGGTTTGTTTTATTTTCAACCTTGGAGGATTCTTCCTATAAGTAAAGGTGAACAGTCAGGGTTTGATTCAAGGAAAAGAAAAGAGTGAGCACAGAGTTCCTATAACTTCACAAGCTAACAGAATTTCTTCTCCTTCAATGTTCTTTATTTTGTAATTTTTTGTTTAATTTTGTCATGTCTTGAGTCTCTTGGAAAAAGGAAAACAGTGAGGTTTGTATGAAAAAGCCATAGAGCGGAAGAAGGCAGAGAGTGCAAAATTTAAAGAAAAAGCCATAGATGTCCTTAGAGTTCCTTTGTACATCTGTGTTGTGTTTCATGATTCTGTGGGAATCCCCTTGTAAGTTGGGTTAGCACTTTACAGTTGAAAGCTTAGCAGTGACCAAGTCAAGTTCAGTTTGGGTTTAGATTCTGGACTTGTCCCAGATAGAAAGGGTAGTTCCTAGGGAAAATTGGTGTTTGTAATCAAGAAGGATTATAGTGAAATTCCATCATTATTATGATGGAGACTGGATGTAGGTTGCACTGCACTTAGCAGCTGAACCAGGATATATCTGGGTGTACTCTTCTTTCTCTTCTACTCCATTTCTGTTTCTACTGCACAGGAAGTAAAATAAAAAATATTTCGTGCTAACTGACGAGACAAAAAGAAAAGTCTCGTGGCTGGGAACGAGTCAAAAGAAAAAGTCTCGTGGCTGGTTACAAGATAAAAAGACAAAAAGTTTCCAGAAGTGGTTTCAAAGGCCAGTGATAAACCACTATTTTATGGTTTATCTTGTGCTTAATTGAGTGATTTTTATCAACTCTTTACCCACTTATTCATACTATTTGCATGGTTTTACATTTGCCTTCCTAATTATGTGCTTTGATTAAAAACATGCTTCTTTGGCCTTAAAGTTCCCTAAGTTTAATCCTCTCTTATTACCATTAGATGCCTTGATATGTGTGTTAAGTGATTTCAGAGATTACAGGGCATGAATGGCTCAGAGGATAGAAAGAAAGCATGCAAAAGTGGAAGGAATACAAGAAGTTGGAGAAACTGCTAAGCTGTCCAGCCTGACCTCTTCGCACCCAAATGGCTATAACTTTAGCTACAGAGGTCCAAACGACGCGGTTCTAGTTGCGTTGGAAAGCTAACGTCCGGGGCTTAGATTTGATATATAATTTGTCATAGCTGCCACGAAGTTAGGCAACGCGAACGTATGAATGAAGCGCCCGTATCGCATCTGCGAACTTCAATCCGCGCGGACGCGTGGATGACGCCTCCGCGTCACTTGCCCGCAACCTGAACGTAACAGAAATCGCAGGGAGTGATTTTTGGGCTATTTTTGACCCAGTTTTCAGTCCAGAACACACAGATTAGAGGCTATAAAGTGGAAAAATTCATTCATTCATAATCATGCTCTCATAATTCACTTCTCATGATTTAGATGTAGTTTTGAGGGAGAGGTTCTCTCCTCTCTCTTTTAGGATTTAGAATTAGGATTTCTTTTGCTTTTAGGATTATCTCTTTTTATCAGGTTCAATATTCCTTTTATTTATTTTTATTTTTCTAATTTAATTTATGAACTTTTCCATGTTATAATTTTCTTAATTAATATTATTTGAGGTATTTTAGACTTATAATTGCTCTCTTTAATTTATGTTACTGTTGCTTTCCATCTAAAGACATTTTTATTCTTATGACTAGGACTTGAGGGATCAAATTAGTTCAGCCCACTTGACTTACCTTTGCTTTAGTAAAGGTTGATTAAGTAGGATTAATATCCAATTCTCATCACAATTGATAAGGACAGGACTTCCAGTTCTTATACTTTGTCAAGAGTTTATTTTACAGTTATTTATTTATTTTACTTGTCATTTAACATACTAGTTCCTTACTTTCAAAACCCCCAATTTACAAAACTCATAACCAATAATAAGAACATACCTCCATGCAATTCCTTGAGAAGACGACCCGAGGTTTAAATACTCAGTTATCAATTTTTAAAGGGGTTTGTTACTTGTGACAATCAAAACGTTTGTAAGAAAGGTTGATTGCTTGGTTTAGTAACTATACTTGCAACGAGAGTTTACTATAACTTCTAAACCATCAATCTTCAGTTCTCCAGCCAGCAAGTATTGACAAGTAAAAAGGGGGCTAAGATTCAACCCCCCTTCTTTTAGCCACTGATAACCATCAAAATAAAAACAAGTTTTTGTTGTTTTGGCTAATTTTTTTTGTTATTAAACATTTTTAGTAGACAACGGTAATATATATGTCTAAAATAAACACAATAACTTTGTGCATATTAGATGTGTCACATTTCTATAAAACTATTGGATTTCATTAAACGAAAATCAAAAGCTACTAGCCTACAACCTACTATAAAAGAAGAGCATTGATGGGCGATAATAAATATAGAATACACTAGACTTTACTAGTACATTACTCTGTTGATCCCTATAATTTCGCAAAATTTTCAATTAGATCCCTATACTTTTTTTTCTTTTAATTGGGTCCCTGCACCAATTTTTTTTTTCAATTAGATCCCTACCGTAACAAAACCGTTTGATTTAACGGAATATTTCATTCTTAAATTGAATATTCCCTCAATTTTTTCTAAATTCATAAATTGTGTCTCCCTTTCTATTTTGAGAAAGACAAAATTAACCCTTTACTTTTCTTCCACCTTTCTGTCTCCCTCCTCTACTCCAGCCTTCCTCTCACCTTCGTTCTCACCATTTTCGTTCTATTAGAAAAGAAACCAGAACAACCAACTCCTTCTCTACCCTTCTCCCTTCTTCTTCTTCTTCTTTATCTTCTGTCTCTTTCTCATTATATTTATATATATATCTATCTCCTTCAAGCTAGTAGCGCTTTCTCTCGCCATTTTTTTTCTGCTGAATACGGTGAATGTTGAGGATCTGCCACTTTTCTCAAATTTTTTATTTATTAAAAT
>NC_029788.2:100113054-100150349 GCF_000816755.2 Arachis ipaensis
TATTATCATTTATCAATATTTTTTTATAGTAATTTTAAATTTATTTTAGTAAAATTTAATAATTTATAAAAATATAATATATCTAATATATATACACAAAATTATTATACTTATTTTAGGCATACTCCTATAACAATTTCTTCGCATAAACAACTATATCAATAATTTTAAAGAGAAAAGGAAGACAAAAAGATAGATGTGTATTTTATGCGTCTATATATATATATAGAGAAAGAGTATAATGATGAGTTTTTTTTCCCCATGTAGGTGTCTATTTAATTGTTAAGGTAGGGGACTTCAAACCTTGAAAGTTTAAACTGATTTCAAAGTCATCAAAACTTCACACACATCATCTTGTAAGGGTGGCAAATAGGTTACTTCGTCCCACTCTGTTTAATAAGACTGTCTAAAATTTTTATCCCATTCCGTCTAATAGGGGTGCATAAGACTCGGTCCGACCCGAAGACTCGGACTGGACCCGATGATTTCGGAACTAATTTGGTCCGGCTTCGTTATGGTCCGGTTAGACCCGAGGTTTCAATAAATGGTCCCGATTATTTATTAAATCGGATTCGGGCCAAGTTTCGGGTCACCCGGCTCCGGTCCGTTGGATCCGTATAGTTGTTTGCTACTTAATATTTTGTTGTTATTGGTTGGTATGACACTATAAATTAT
Organism: Arachis ipaensis; assembly: GCF_000816755.2. NCBI lineage: Eukaryota > Viridiplantae > Streptophyta > Magnoliopsida > Fabales > Fabaceae > Arachis > Arachis ipaensis. Next base: position 100,113,730 of record NC_029788.2, read on the forward strand.
TATTATTATGTTAATCTTGTGTTGGTTGTTAACTTTGTTTTAATTGTCTTTTGAACTTTGAATGTTTAATGTGTAATTGATATAATTATTATTATGAAACTTTAAATTATTATTATTAGATTCTAAATTATTATTTTGCGAATGTTGCATTGTTATGGAATAATTATTTTTCAAAATTTAGAGGTTCAAAAGATGTAGAATCTAATTTTTGGTGATGTCGTGATAAAGTTGATCAAGACCCGGGCTTCACCCGGTCTAGACCCGGCTTAAGTGTGGCCCGAAAGTAACACGATTTCATTGGGTCTAGGGTCAGGTAAGGGTCTTATAAATAGACCCGGTCATTATTTAGGGTCGGGTTCGGGTCACAGCGAACCCGGCTTCACCCAGCCCCATGTGCACCCCTACCGTCTAATAGTGGATTGACGGTTGTGAAATAAAATCATAGAATGGCAGATAAATCCATTCCACTCTACCGAAATCTACCAAAATTCGTAAGTTACGTACCAGTTAAATGAATTTTTTTTATTATAATGATGTCAAATTTCTAATCCGACCTATTTTTTTTGACAACTTATGTAAACCATTTTAATAAATTTTGGTCCATTTGTCACCCTGTCACCTGACAGCAGGTTAAGAAAGCGTACCATCAAATTAGATGAATATTGAAATAGATTAAACTTTTGTGCGTTGAAATTATTTCAATTTGTCATTATTATTTATTAGTTTTTCTTCAAAAAAAAAAGAAATATTTAACTTTTGAAAAACATCTCAACTTGTCCTAGCCTAATGATTCGTACTCTGTCTAAATTAATGACAGATTTTTATTTATTTATTTACCGTTGTTATCTCTGGATTATTCTCCTCTCGCAAAGTCGCAATTATATATCTCCCCCAAAACCCAACTCAAAACCCAGGGAGCTCATTACTTTTAAATTGCACAAAGTTAAAAAGTAGACAAATAAAGAATAGAAAACTACAAGGGTTTTTTTTTTCATGATTTTGGCTATTCTGGAGGTTCTGATCCACACGGATAACAAAATTAAGGAGACATGCCTCACAAAATAGAAGCTATCTAGATAAACTATGTTCTAATTACATTAGTTAATAAATAAAGATGATATAATACCTAATCTGAAGAAGTTAGTAAAAGGGGGAGATTCATTCGAATATTGTACCACCCTCTTTTACATAAACCTACGAACTTCCACCAAGCTTTAGCAAGAAACCTAACACATTTAGGTCTTGACATCCTATGGTACTTTTGTTGATGATCCTTTCTTCTTGAATCATCTAGAACAAATAATGGTTTTGACGATGATATTGAATAATCCACCCAAAGAAAGTGGAGATTCATTCGGATCTTGTACCACGCTCTCTTCCACAAACCTATGAATTTCCATCCAGGTTTAGCAAGACGTGAATCACCTAATAAACTATGTTGTTGTCTTGAAGGATTTGAAGCCATCTCACAAACTTGCAAGAGGAATCCTTTGATTATAGCTAGAGGAGAAAACTTGTTTTTTGATTTCCTCTAGGTTCCTTTTTATATATTACATGTTGTGGCTGTTATTAACTAAATATATCCAAAGTAACAGATCTTGTATTGCCATTGTTTTATTGTTACTTGTTAGTTATTATGTTAATCCTCAGTTGTTAATTGTTGTACTTTCTTCTGTTTTTGTTTAATTTAATTTAATTTATTACTATTCATCCTTTCTATTCTTGGCTTTTATTGGATTAACTTGTGGTCCATATCTAACTTGTTTAACCAAGATAACTAGATATGAAGAAGAAAAATAGGTAAATATTATAAAAATTTAATTTATGTCTTTAAATAACGCCTTAATTATTTTGTTTATGAATTGTTTAGTGGTGTATTTCTTGTTGAAAATAAGTGTGTATGTATGTTTTGTTGAAAAATTATTTAATTTTATAATTTGTTTGTGGGCAATACATATATTAATTATAATCACAAATTATGCTATTTCAAATTAAATGATTTATATAACGATAATCTCATTTATTGTTATAAATGTTAAATTGAATAAGTCATAATTACTTTTGATTTGGAATTAAATAAGAATAAAATTAGATACTATCTTTTTAGTTTTAGATACTATTTTTATTTGAACTTTAGGGTTTTAATGAATGTTGTTCTGAAGGTTACCTGAAACAGTGGTTTGAGCCTGAACACAAAGTCCAGACTCCTTGTGAGGCAGCGTTCGACTTATTCTTATGCCGACGTGCGCCGTCTGAGTTCCTCGTGAGGAGGTGAGGAGTGGTACTTGTAAGAGATTCCAATGCTTAAGTTAGTAAAGGTTTTAAGCAGATTTTTAATAGATTAGAACGTGAATATACCTAAGAGGTGTTAGTGTATTTACTATAGAGTCGGTAACCACCTTTTTGGAGTAGCTCCACCTTTGTTGGTAGATGACTGTTTTCTTTATTTTGGGAGTTTATTGGGTTCTATCTTTAAGTGGAGATAAAGATAGTAGGAGAAATTTGGGGAGGCAATTACTTATTTTGGATAAGTAAAGCTGGACCATTTTATTGTGTCCGACCTCTTAAGAGGTCAGATAAGTTTGGAGAGGCCATCCTTTTTGGATGTACCTTTTATCTTTATTGGGCTTGACTTTATTTCTGAGTCAGGGTATGAACAATGCCCCTATTTAAATCTGAGCTTTCATGAGGTCGAGTTCAAGCATTTATGATTCTTGCTTCCTATTTTGAGTACGCCGCCTTTATGAGGTCGGATACTCAACGTGTTTCAAATTTTGAAACGTTGCCACTTTAATGATATGGCGAACGTTACGCAGCAATATTTTTGAAAATCTGCTCGTAGCTTTAAAGAGAGGTGTGAAATGTCTTTTTTTCCCCTTATTTCTTATAAAAGCTTTGTTCCTTTCTTGTTTTCTCTTTTCCATTTTTGAAAACACTTCTTTCTGCTTCATTTCCTTCATCTAAAACCCTTTGCTCTTCTTCCCATGTTCTTACTTCACAACAACGTTCTTTGTAACACCCTACCACACAGATCTTTACACCTAGGATGTAAAATAGAGGTGACGAGGTGCTACGACCTCTAAAAGAAAATATAAATATGTATAATAGTCGAAAGAATGTAGTATACTAGGAGGCTTGAAGAATGAGTAGAGCAAAAATCGCAAAATTAAAAGCGCAACACTCAGGAAAGAGATTACTTGCGTGTGAAGAAACTAAGGTTCATAAACATATATATAAAAGCAAGAGTAGAGTGTCAAGAGTACAAAATGTCAAGCTCTGAACTCAGCCTGCGAAGTTAAGGCTAGCTAGAGAATAGTCATATATATGTACATATAAGGAACCATAACTCAAAATACATACATGAGGCCCTAGTTCTCTATAAACCCCTATGAGGTGCAAAAGTAGAACATATATACATAGGGAGAGTCTATACATATATATAAAAGCAAAACAGAACAAAAGTATAATCCCAAAAAAGCACACTTCGCTGCGGAGAATTCCAGACGCCTAACGAGGTGCCTCTCCACCTGCATCTGAAAAACAACAACATAATATGGGATGAGAACTGGAGGTTCTCAGCATGGTAAAGGTGCCACACACATAAGATATATGGTCCTAGGAATGCTAGAGGTAATCCTAGAACACCGACACTCAGATATTAAAGCTTAAAGGACTAAAATAGAAACCATAAATTAGTGTAGTTCTCTTAAGGTTTTCTAAACTTACTCAATTCCTTAAATCTAGTTAAAACTTAACTAGAACCCTAACTCTCTCTGCCTTTCCTCCGTTCCTCCATCTCCGGTGAAATTACGAAGACAAACAAGCAGAAAATGGCAAACACATGTAGAATACAAGTAATACAGATAGCAAGTATAACAAATAGCATGTTATAACACTACAAGAAAAAAGGTCTGTCGGCACACTTTTTTTGCCACGCTTTTAAAGCGTGCCCAAAAGTGGTCTATGGGTACGCTTTTGCGAGGGTGGCCACTGATTTGTGATTTGGCCACACTTTTTTTTGCCACGCTTTCCATAGAGAAAAATCGACACGCTTTTACGAGGGTAGCCACTTATTTAAAATTTGGCCACGCTTTCTTATTGCCACGCTTGTAAAGCGTACCCATAGAGAGAAATCGGCACGCTTTAAAAACGTGACTAATTTTTTTCTAACAGTCACATTTTTTAAGCGTGCCCATATACTGTGTTTATATAGGCACCCTACAAAAACGTACCGATAGAGTGCCACCCTATTTTTTACACACTTCACTTTTTTCTAAGTTAACTTTTAACCTATAGAAGTTGTAACTGCTCATACACTTCACTTTTATTTCCAAATTCATTTTTAACCTAGAAGATAACCTAAAAGCAAGCCGTCGCACCCAGCAAGCCATCGCACTAAGTTCATCACTGCCTATCGCCAAGACCGTCGCACCACACAGCTCGCCGTCATGTTCATCTAACCCTCACACCCAGCCCTTCATCTAGCCCTCACACCCATCCCTCTCTCTGTCACACCCAACCCCGCACCATCAACGATCTCTCGCGCCCAGCTGTTTCTCGACGGTCTCTCACACCCAACCCTCGCACCATCGACGCAACCCTCGTTAGATTTGGAACCCTCCATCGGCGCTGCTCCGTCCACGCACCATCAGTGGTCTCTGTCTCGGCGTGCCCTCCTACTCTCTCAGTGGTCTCTGTCTCACAAATCCTTGTTGGATTCGGAACCTCAATCGTTGCTCACTCTATTTCGCAAACCCTCAATCGCCGCTCCTCCCTCCGTGGTTCAGCACCCGTCGCGTTGCCGTCTCCCTCTCTGAAGTCGTCGCGCCGCCGTCTCCCTCTCCCTCACTCGTCGCACCTCCGTCAGCCATGTTCAACGTTCACAATGCCATGGTAAATTATTTGGTCAATTTTTTCCTTGATCTGATTATTTGATTTTTGAATTTAATTTTCTTGGTTCTTCATTTTTTTTATTTTTCTAAATTTCTATTTTTTGTTCTAATATGATCCGTGGTTTAGGGTTTTTTTTTTCCTCTAAACTTCTTGACATTTGGTTCTGTTCTGCTGTAGCTGTGGTAGTGCTCAGCTACTGATATGTGGTGCTCATTCTTTGCTGAATCTCGTTTGGCAAATAATACCTCTAGATTTTTTGCAAGGTGGCAAATTTAGAGTAGCAGCAGATAATTACATTAGGCCTCCCTTAACTAAGGTATTCAAGTTTCTTTTTAGCTTCAAATTATGCCTCGCTCAAGTTTTTCGAAGTTGATTGTGATTTCTTTCTTTTGTATTCTCTCCAGGGAGTTCCATCTCTTTTCTCTGATCTTTCGTCTTTGTATAATCACCCTGGGAAGGTCAGCTTTATCCCTTACATTTCTATAACTGAAAAACTATGAGATATTTGATTGTATTTTTTCTTCCATCATGTTATCTAATGGAAGAAGATAAGCTTCCTATGGGTTCTGATTGTTCTTTTTATTCTTTTGAACTTTGTTCAGGCAGACATTTTGAAATAACTTATTCTTGTATTTTTTCACAGCGCTCTTCAAGCTAAGGTATATAAAAGATCAGATAGCGAAGTAGGCAGCTTAATTGCTTCAGTGAATATAGGTTTTAAAGGCTAGCTAGTAATTAATTACTATTGTATATATAGATAGAGAGTGGTCACTACTACAGCCTGTATGTTCTTGTTTAATTATTTGTTTTTAGTTGTGTGTATATTTAAATGTTTGCATCCTTGTTTTGGTTTTCAGAGGTAATTTAGTAAAGGAGGAATTCAAGAAATTATTGTAGCATTTATACTGAGCATCACATCTGCTAAAATAAATAAATACGTCAAAGAGATTTGAGATTCATCAAGAGAATAATGAAGGAAGTGGCGGCAAGAGTAGTAATGATAATGAGGGTGAGGAAAATTCATTTGACATGAATGAAGGAGCGGCTATAGGTGATGATGAGGAATTGGAAGAAGAGAATAATAATGAAGCAAAGGAGGAGGAGGAGGATAACAATGAAGAAGGGAATTCAGCAAACCCAAGTAGCAGCAGCACAGCATCAAGAGAAGGGAAGAGAGGGAGTGGTGTGAGACAATATGTGAGATCAAAGATGCTAAGGCTTCGTTGGACTTCTAATCTTCATCTCTCCTTTGTCCATGCTATTCAGAGGCTTGGAGGTCAAGAAAGTAATTCCACTCTCAAACAGTTGTAAGACTACACTTCAATTTGACTTGGGAGGAGTTCAATTTGATAAAATGGTCTGTTTCAATCTTTTTTTAAGTGATTCTTCTGTCTTGTGTCTATCCTCTGAGTATGCTACTATTGTAGGTTCCTTATATTACAATTGCGAGTCCATTTTTAACCAATGACCATGTGTATATTTTCTGTGATTTTTGAATTGTAATAAACTACTCTGCAACATGTTTGTGATGCAGAGTGATATGATTAGGTACTTCAGAGAGTATTTATATATGAGACTCTTAATTGATAACTTCTTGAGAAATAAAGAAATATGATTTTAATGAGATTATTACAATTTGTGCTCTTGGAGTAGCTGCCCGCTAGTAGTTCTGCCCCCTGCACAGCTTCCACGGTTTTGGAGATTTAAGCGAGACTATCAAGGTATCATAACTTTTTTCTAGGTTTACCTCCAACAGCTATACAAGAGTTGCGGGCAACCATTCGTGTGCTACAAATTAGTCCGGATGTTGTTTAGGAATTAGATTAGATTTTTTATAACATAGAATTGTAATTTTTTTAAATGTTTATTTTGGAATTTGAATTTATTTTTTTTAAATATTTTACTCATATTTTATCATGTACATAATTCATATAAATCAATGGAAGATTAATTTTTAGTATTATATTTTATTTGAAAGATTAACTTATTAGTATTTCTATTTTTATTATTTTTCTTTTTTTTTATTTGAAAAAGGATTAGGCCACGCTTTTGAAGTGTAATGACAAGTTTTTAATTTTTGGCACGCTTTAAAAGCGTGGCTGTATATCCATCTTTCGGCACGTTTTAAAAGCGTGGCTGTATATTCATCTTTCGGCACGCTTTAAAAACGTGGCTATAGGGTTATATATACAGTCACGCTTTTAAGCGTACCAATAGATAAAAGCGTGACAAAAAGTAAAGCGTACCAATAGATCAAGAAAAGCGTGCTGATAGATCAACCGGCACGCTGGCAGATGTGACCCTTTCAAAAGCGTGCCGATAGCTCAAAAAGCGTGGCGAAAGACTATCGGTACGCTTTTTTGCACCTTTCGGTACGCTTTAAAAGCGTGGTAAAAAGCTTATTTTCTTGTAGTGTAATCACTTAGGTAATCCCAATTAATGCACAAGCAAGTAATTCAAACAATATGCATATGATGCATGCCTGTCCTATGGCTGATGAGTCTCATGTGTCGATTATTAAGCCAACCCGACAAGTCCGACTGCTAAACCTTGGACGGTCTCCCGTCGCGCATCCCCAAAAGTCTATGCATAGCTTTTTTCACATATATATCAAATTGCTCAATGGGGCTATCATTCCCAAAAATTTATATGTGTCCGGTCACCCTTATGACGTAGGGTCAACAGAGTATCGAGTCTCAACCTGGAACACGTGGTGGCAAGCCACCACGGTACCTTACGCAAAAAAACTCGTATCTCAGATAATCATTTCATATTCATTCATAAACATTGCATAATCATTTATTATGGCCATATCATTACTCATTCATCATATAATTGCACTTTTATACATAACTCATTATAACCCGGAGCAAGTGGGGCGAAACCACAACCCTTGCGTCTACCCAAGGAGCCTCTATACTAACCAACCTGGAACAAGTGGGGCGAAACCACAACCCTTGCGTCTACCTAGGAGGTACGTTCTCATATGCCCAGTAGGAACTAGTGCGGAATTTATAACCACAAACTAACTGGCAAGTGCACTGGGTCGTACCAAGTAATACCTCAGGTGAGTGAGCGTCGATCCCACGAGGATTGATGGACTAAGCAACAATGGTTGATTAATTAGCTTAGTTAGACAAGTAGAAAATAGTGTTTGAGAGTTCAAAAGCATTGAACAATAATTCTGAAATTTAATAAAGCAAGCAGTAAATAGGTTGTGAAATATGTATAGAGAAACAGTTAAGGCTTCAGAGATATCTATTTTCCGGATTGATTTTTCTTATTAACTATTTTAATCATGCAAGATTCAATTCATGACAGACTATATGTGACTAGACCCTAATTCCTTATACCTTTCTAGTCTCCTCTAACTTTCATCAATCGCCAATTCCTTGGTCAATTAATTCCAATTAGGGGGTGAAGTTCAATTCTAGTTTATGTACCACAGAAATCCTAATTACCCAAATATAAGAGGATTATATGTCACGTATCCCGTTAAGTCCAGATAATTAGAATTTAGGAGAATATGTTTTCAAGCTGTTGTTCAAGTAAAGAGCTTTTTCAAGTTATACAAGAACTCAATTAGAAAGAGGGTCATACTTCCGTTCCACCCAAATTCATAAGATAAAGAACAAAAACAATTCTTAAATAGAAATCAGTACATGAATTAAAATAGGAAAAGCAATAGAATCAATCCATACAAATAGACAGAGCTCCTAACCTTAACAATGGAGATTTAGTTGCTCATGGTTCAGAGAAGAAAACTAGGATTGTAAATTGGGTTGAGGTGGAATGAAAAGTTAACTAATTGGATTCCCCCCTCAAGGAAGTTTCTTTTTCCTTTTATATTTAATCCTAATTAATTTAAAATCTAATTTCTAAAACTAAAATAATATCTTTTCCTATTTTAAAGATAAAAATAAAGTTTAAATCAGAATTAATTAGATAATCAGCAAGTCTTCAATTGATGGATGGGGACCACTTGCTTTGTAGGGTCCACGCTTAACTTGGGAAGTAACGGGAAGTATTCCCCTGAGTCCTCCATTCTGCAGCCTCTAATCTATGTTTTATGGGCCGAAAACTGGGTCAAAAACAGCCCAGAAATTGCCCCCAGTGTTTTCTGCGTTTTCTGCACATGGCGCATGTCACGCGTACGCGTCAGTCACGCGTACGCGTCAGGTACGCACACGCGTCACTCCTCGCTGTCATCTCCTTTAATTCTTGTGCTGTAGAAACTCCATCAAATCTAGCTGAATGCTACCTAAAATAAACAGAATTGCACAATACTCAAAGTAGCATCCATAGTGGCTAAAAGATAATTAATTCTTGATTAAACTTAACAAATTAAATGCAAATTCACTAAGAAAAGATAGGAAAGATGCTCACGCATCACAACACCAAACTTGAATTGTTGCTTGTCCTCAAGCAACCAAAACTAATATAGGCTTAGGATGTGAATTTGCAAGAGAATGAGAGTTCGATTAAGCTCATGTCACTTCTTATAGTGGGGTTTACAGCTGCAATCTTGAATAGTTTTGGCATCTCACTCTCCTTTGAATCAGAAGGATGTCACTGTCATTCGGAATTAGAATCCGGATAATATTATGAATTCTCTGATCTTTTGTAACTTAATTTAACCCTTGAACACAGCAATTTTTCTTTGATTCTCTTTTCTTTGATGCTTTGCACCTTGAGCCTAGCCGTGACTTTAAATGTTTTGTCTCAAGCTTTACTTGACACAGAAACACCACAAGCACTTAACTGGGGGAACTCTCTTTAAGTTCTGATTTTTCTTTCAGTTACTCCCAGACAGTGGTGCTCAAAGCCTTTGACATATTCTGCTAATTGCAATTGATCTCGACTCTAAATGTTTTGTCTCAAAGATTACTTGACACAAGAACACCACAAGCATATGACTAGGGAAACAACTCTTTGAGCTTTTAATCATGTCTGATCTCCCTAGTTATTGATGCTCAGAGCCTTGGACCTTGCTTTTTTTATTTTTTATTTTTATTTTTTTCTTTGCTATTTCTTTTGCGTCGAGGATTAAACTTTCATTAATTTTAGAGAAGTCATAATAATTCTCTAAATTCCTGTTCCTTATACATCAACATCCTTTGATTCAAATTCAACTATGCACTGTTCATATCATGCATTCAGAATTACAATTAATACCACCACATTTAAGTAAATAAGACTCCTCTTAAAATTAAACTCAATTTCTCATGCACTACATCTTTTCTCCTTTCTTTTTGATTTCAAGCTCAGTGGGCAATACATGAGATACCTTTCAGAATTAAAGCAACTAACAAAACTAAACTAGAACCTAGGAATCTAACTAATAAAGGATCATGCAATAAACAAAGCAAAATAGCAGAAAACCGGAACATAACATAGTAGAAGCGGGAAGGAATATAGAATGAAAGGAACTCAACCACCTTAGTTTTATTCTTCAGGTTGTGCTCCTTCGTGAAGATGATTCGCCCCCCTTTGGTACCATAAAATTAGACAGTAAAGCTATAAGCGAAGTGTCAACACCAAACTTAAAGGTTTGCTTGTCCTCAAGCAAAGAAGAACTGAAAATAAAAACAAAAAGCATGACGAAGGAAGAATAAAAGGATAGAAGAACAAGAGAGAATTAGGATGAAGGAGAGAGAATGAAAATCAAAACTGGGTGACGCATGCGACGCGTACGCGTAAGGCATGCGTATGCGTTGATCGTTCGAATTTCAAGTGACGCGTATGCGTCGGGGACGCGTACGCGTAGATGGCCAGGATGGGAAAACGACGCGGACGCGTCCCTGGGGCTTGTGCGCCCAGCATAGTTCCAGCCCCACACCAGCATAACTATCTGGCCAAACACCTTTTACGCCAATTTTACTCATCCACGCGTGCGCGTGCTTGACATGTAAGCGTGGAGTGCCAAAATCACAAATGACGCGCACGCATCATGGACGCGTACGCATGAGCATGTTTATGCACAAGGCACACTTTTTGCGCCACTCCCGCGCAACTCTCTGTTCACTTTTATTTTTCAGGCACACACATATGACGCGTACGCGTCAACGACGCTTGCGCGTCGTGTGCTTTTTTGTTTTTAAATATCCAGTTCCTGTTCTAAAATAGCTGCATGATCAGAAAAATAGTAAAAACTCAATAAAAATAAAATAAGTAAGAAAACTAATACTACGAAAAATACTAAGGATACAAAATTATCGGGTTGCCTCCCGACAAGCGCTTCTTTAACGTCACTAGCTTGACGATCAGCTCCTCTAAGGAGGAGGATTATAGGGGCTCAGCTCTTCACCCCTTACTTTAAACTTATTTCCTGTGTCTCTATAAATTAGCTCAATATGCTCCAGAGAGAGGATTCTATTTACTGTATAAATCCACACTGGATTCTTAGTCAACACCACCTTCATTCCTGGGGAGAAACCTTTAGTGGGGGATCTTTTTGTTTCTCCATCCCCTGGGTACTTTCTTCTTTTTGGGGACCTCCTCCTTGGTGGATGATGCATTTCCAACACCAAACTTAGGTTTGATGTCAGGAGGAATTTTTTTGATTGTCACCAAAGGAGGTTTGAGCTGCAGTTTCTGCTGTGTATCATCAGGGAGTTCTTGAAGGTTTGGATCAATAAGCTCAGTCTACATGCACCTCTCTTCTTCACCTGTTGAATGTATATCTTTGAAGACATGAAAGACTAGTTGCTCATCATGTACTCTAAGCACTAATTCACCTACTTCTACATCAATCAGAGCTCTTCCAGTTGCTAGGAATGGTCTTCCTAGAATTATAGAGGCATTCTCATCCTCCCCTGTGTCAAGAATCACAAAATCTATTGGGAGGAAGAACTTATCACTTTGACCAAGATATTCTCCACTAATCCGTATGCAGGCTTCATAGATTTGTCTGCCATCTGTAATGCTATCTTTGTGGGTTGTGCCTCTTGGATTTGCAGCTTCTTCATCACAAACAAGGGCATTAAATTGATGCTTGCTCCCAAATCACATAATGCTTTCTCAAAGGTTGTGCTCCCAATGGTGCATGAAATTTGAAAGCTCCCTGTATCTGGCATCTTCTTTGGTAAGTTATTCTGAATGATGGCACTGCATTCTTTAGTCAGGATCACTGTCTCATTTTCCTTTAAAGGCTTTTTCTTTCACAACAGCTCCTTCATGAACTTGACATAGAGAGGCATTTGTTCCAAAACCTCAGCAAAAGGAATATTGATTTGTAACTTTCTGAAGACTTCTAAGAACTTTGAAAACTGCTATCCTTGGTCTCCTTTTGAAGTCTCTGAGGATATGGCATTTTAGGCTTGTACTTAGGAGCCTTTGGCAATGTAGGATAAGTGTCAAGAGAGTCTGGGAATGGGTTGTCTGCACGCTTTGGAGGGACGTGCTCTACTTCTTCCTTCTTTTCCTCCTTCTTCTGCACGCTTCGCTTTTCAACTAGCTCTTCCTTGGCCTTGGTCTCAGAGCCAGCTACTTTACCACTTCTCAATTGAATAACCTTGTAATCTTCTTTTTCAACTGGCTCCTCATTAACTTGTGCTTTCGTACTTGCCACTTGTCCACTTATCAAGGTGATAGCCTTGCATTCCTCTCTTGGATTTGGAATTGTGTTACCAGGAAGGCTATTAGTGGTTCTCTGATCAATTTTATTAACTTTTGTGGCTAATTGACCCATCTGAATCTCCAAGTTCTTGATGGATGCTCTGGTTTCCTGTCTAAAATTTGTCAATATTGCTTCTAAATCATTGTTCTGCTGGGGTTGAGAAGTTACTTGTTGATGTGACTGAAACTGGTGTTTATTAAAATTATTCTGTTGAAAACTACCCTAAGAATTATTATTAAAATTCTGTGGCCTCTGAGGTTGCTCTCTCCACCCAAAATTTGGGTGATTTTTCCACCCCTGATTGTAGGTTTGAGAATAGGGATCATTATTGGGATTTCTAGGAGCACTCCCCATGTAATTGACCTGTTCAGAAAAGAATTGAGCATAATCATAATTATCATTTTGCACAAAATTACCTATCATGTCATAAGATACCTCTTGGGGTGGATTTTGGGTGTTGATAGCTGAGACTTGCATGCCACCCATCCGCTGAGTAAGTAGATTTATTTGCTGAGACATAAGCTTGTTCTGAGTAAGAATAGCATTAAGAGCTTCTACTTCCATAACACCCTTCTTTTGAGGAGCCTCAGAGTTCACAGGATTCCTGTTAGATGAGTATAAATATTGGTTGCTTGCAACCAATTCAATCAGCTCAATAGTCTCATCTGGTGTCTTTTTCTTGTGCAATGAACCACCTGCAGAAGTATCTAAGCTCATCTTGGACATCTCACCCAAGCCTTCATAAAAGATATCTAGTTAGGTCCATTTGGAGAACATGTTCGGAGGGCATTGCCTAGTCAGTAGCTTGTACCTCTCCCAAGCTTCATAAAGAGTTTCACCATCCTTCTGCCTGAAGGTATGAACCTCCATCCTAAGCTTAGTCAACTTTTTTGGTGGAAAAAATTTAGTAAGAAACTCAGTAACAACCTTGTCCCAAGTATTTAAACTCTCCTTGGGTTGGGAATCTAGCCATAGCTTTGCTTTATCCCTCAGAGCAAATGGGAAGAGCACGAGTTTGTACACCTCAGAGTTCACTCCATTTGTCTTCACAGTATCACAAATCTGCAGAAAATCAGATATAAATTGATTTGGATCTTCATGAGGAAGTCCATGATACTGGCAATTTTGTTATACCAGGGTGACCAATTGTGGCTTCAACTCAAAGTTATTCACAGTTATAAGAGGCACCACATTGCTTTTTCTATAAAGATCCGCAGTAGGGGCAGAATAAGAGCCAAGCACTCTCTTTTGTTGCTCATCCCCATTCGGATTTGCCACATTGGCATTAGCAGCATTGTTAGGATCCATAGTGAATTCTGCAGCCTTGTAAAGTCTTACTTTTTGTAAACGTCGCCTACAAGTCCTTTCAGGTTCAGGATAAAAGTCTAACAGAGGTTCCTTGTCCATGTTCCTGCTCATAAATAGATAGAAGACAAGAAAAGATGGGATTCTCTACGTCAAAGTGCAGAGAACTCCCAGTGAGGTAACCTGTTTAAAATAATAAAATAGAAATACTAAATAAATAAAACAGAAAAATTTCAGAAATGAAAACAGAAATTAGACAAAAAAAATTTTGAAAATTAACAGGAAAAATAAACAAGAAAGTTAAAATAAAATTAACTAGGTGACACCAAACTTAATTTCAGAAATTAAGGAAAAATATTAATACTAATTTTTCGAAATTAATAAAGCAAAATTTAAATAAAATTAAAACTAAAACGCCTAATCTAAGCAATCAAACAAATGATAGTTGTTAATCACTATCAATCCCCGGCAACGGTGCCAAAAACTTGGTGCGCAATTTACAACCACAAACTAACCGGCAAGTGCACCGGGTCGTACCAAATAATACCTTAGGTGAGTGAGGGTCGATCCCACGAGGATTGATGGACTAAGCAACAATGGTTGATTAATTGGCTTAGTTAGACAAGCAGAAAATAGTGTTTGAGAGTTCAAAAGCATTAAACAATAATTCTGAAATTTAATAAAGTAAGCAGTAAATAGGTTGTGAAATATGTATAGAGAAACAGTTAAGGCTTTAGAGATATCTATTTTCCGGATTGATTTTTCTTATTAACTATTTTAATAAGGCAAGATTCAATTCATGGCAAACTATATGTGACTAGATCCTAATTCCTTAGACCTTTCTAGTCTCCTCTAACTTTCATCAATCATCAATTCCTTGGTCAATTAATTCCAATTAGGGGGTGAAGTTCAATTCTAGTTTATGTACCACAGAAATCCTAATTACCCAAATATAAGAGGATTATATGTCACGTATCTTGTTAAGTCCAGATAATTAGAATTTAGGAGAATATGTTTTCAAGCTGTTGTTCAAGTAAAGAGCTTTTCCAAGTTATACAAGAACTCAATTAGAAAAAGGGTCATACTTCCGTTCCACTCAAATTCATAAGATAAAGAACAAAAACAATTCTTAAATAGAAATCAGTACATGAATTAAAATAGAAAAAACAATAGAATCAATCCATACAAATAGACAGAGCTCCTAACCTTAACAATGGAGGTTTAGTTGCTCATGATTCAGAGAAGAAAACAAGGATTGTAAATTGGGCTGAGGTGGAATAAAAAGTTAACCAATTGGATTCCCCCCTTAGGGAAGTTTCTTTTTCCTTTTATATTTAATCCTAATTAATTTAAAATCTAATTTCTAAAACTAAAATAATATATTTTCCTATTTTAAAGATAAAAATAAAGTTTAAATCAGAATTAATTAGATAATCAGCAAGTCTTCAATTGATGGATGGGGACTACTTGCTTTGTAGGGTCCACGCTTAACTTGGGAAGTAACGGGAAGTGTTCCCCTGAGTCCTCCATTCTGCAGCCTCTAATCTGTGTTTTCTGGGCCAAAAACTGGGTCAAAAATAGCCCAGAAATCGCCCCCAACATTTTCTGCATTTTCTGCACGTGGCGCATGTCACGCGTACGCGTTAGTCACGCGTACGCGTCAGGTACGCGCACGCGTCGCTGTGCAACTTCGCTTTTCACACGTACGCGTCAGGTACGCACACACGTCGCTCCTCACAGTCATCTCCTTTAATTCTTGAGCTGCAGAAACTCCATCAAATCCAGCTGAATGCTACCTAAAATAAATAGAATTACACAAGACTCAAAGTAGCATCCATAGTAGCTAAAAGATAATTAATTCTTTATTAAACTTAACAAATTAAATGCAAATTCACTAGGAAAAGATAGGAAAGATGCTCACGCATCAGGAACAAAGGAGGGGATCCTAACCTCCCACCATCTTGTTAGGGGCGATTTTACAACTAGGAGGAACAAGGAAGGGACCCTCACCTTCCACCATCTCTTGGGGTCGCACTTTCGAGAAAGAGTACTTAGATGTAACATTTATTCCTTTCTTTAGCCAGTTTCATAATTCAAGTAGTATATATATATATACATATACATATTCACCCTACCTCCTCATACCTAAAACATCACCTCACAAACTTTCTTCATCTCCAAGTTACCACCTATTCCTAACTCCATCTCACTACTAGGCATACTACTAAGATCTAGGGCTAAAAGAGTGAAAAAAGAGGTTTAGAGGTTTAAAATCATGTTTAAGATACAAAAATCTCATTTGCTGAAAATAGGGGTCACGCATATGCGTGGGAGTGCATTATCAAAAGGTCATGCGTACACGTGGTGTAAAGTTTTCTATGCTCACGTACACAAGCACCCTGCTCGTGTACGCAAGTTATGCAGAACAACAACAATGTTGAATGCTGCAGAATTCTCAACTTTGCACTCCAAACTTTCGACGTGCATAACTTTTTCGTTTTAAAACATTTTTAATCTATTTTTTGAACGGCATAAACTTCACGGACCCAATTTTCATTTGAAACAAGTTTGAAATAATTTGGGATCCGGAAGCCAAGTTATGACTCGCCGAAGTTTTGCTAAAAATTAGTTTTTGCACAAGATTTCTGACATCCATAACTTCCTCTACAAAATTCTGTTTTCCACAAAACTTATACCGTTTTAAAGCTTGTAAAACCATATTTGATTTGAAACAAATTTCATTTCTATCCAAAATTTGAGGCTTGAGTTATGAACCACCGAAGTTCGTTAAAATCAAGTTTTTCAACCAAAACACCAAACCTCTATCTTTTTTTACCATATTCTCAACTTAAACAATCTTTCAAGTTTCCAAACCAACCTCCAACAAACTGCATTCAATCCCAATTATTCCATTACTCATTATCATAACATTATTATTCATTCAACACATTAACTCACCAACCATTCTCCACATTCATAACACCCAGCAACATATTTAATTATTCACATACAATCTTAACACACATAGCATTACTAAACCACTAAATATACATCAAACATACATTTCAACTTATCTTAAGTCATCTAACCTAAGTTTTCACAAAATCTTATATATTAAACACAAGAAACCAAAATCATACTTTAGCCGGTTCTTTCCTAAGCTCAAAAACACCAAGAATTCAAGCTTCAAGACTTCCAATCAACTCCAATGATTCCAGCCACCAAGGGTTTATTCCAAGAGCTCCAATTCACAAATTCAAACTCCAATTTAACATAATTTCAATCTAATTCATACAATTCACTAAATTAGCACAAGGATATACAAAATTGGACAAACCACCACGATTTAGAGTTTTCTTACCATACTCATTGATGATTGGAGTATAATCCAACAATTATCCAATGTTAATTTTCACCTAAACCACCAAAATCATCAAAATCGCTCAAAACTCAACTAATTTCGTGGAGAAAGGGGGCACAGAAAACTGGGCGTGAATTGCATAGAAATTTACTACTTTGTTTAGATATAATTGAAGAGGACTCAGAGACGAACGCGTGATCGCAAACGGTTCGTCAATCGGAGCTCCAAATTGAAAGTTACGGAGGATTGAAATGGAACCAAGGGTTTGTGAATTTTGGAGGGTGTTCTTCCTCCCTTTATAGTTCCCAGCGTGAATGAGGATGAAGGGGAATGGAAGGCTGTGTTTTAATTAAGTGTGGCTGGGCTGGGTTGGGCCTTGGGCCCAATACGGGACTGGTTCGGCCCGTTTGGCCTAATCTTGGGGCAAATTCTTTGAAATTAGTGTCAAAATTTTTATTTTAATTAGCCAAATCCTATTTTACTATTAAATTTATATTTTTAATTTTTTATTAAAAATTAATTTATTGGTTAATTACTCGCTAATTTTGTGAGGTTTACATCCTACCCACCTAATTAAGAATTTTGCCCTCAAAATTCAAATTTAGTTACCTGAAAAGAGGTGTGGGTAGTCCTTTCGCATATTCGATTCGAATTCTTAAGTGTGTTCTCCAATTTTAGCTCCATTCCCAGCATCCTCTGCTAACGTAACTCTTCCTCTGCGTAGCTGCCTAGCAACGATATCATATTATAAATTCCAACCGAGGTTTCTTAAAGCATTAGATCCTCTCTTAGTTGCACTAGTTCAAGTTCTAATACATGATTGACATCAGAAGTGTACTCCTGAAATTGAGATATTAAATACATCATACCGGTTCGAAAGATGTGGGGTTAGAGTTACCCGATATGCCACTGGCCCAATTTTATTCAAAATTTGAAATAGTTCGCCCTTGCCATTAATTTAGGTCCGCATAACTCTTCTGTCGGCTTTTCGTTGTGAGAATCTTAATTCAAATTTGCATAGCTTTTTTCCGTCGTCTCGGCTATCAAATTCTTCCAGCCCGAGTTTGTCGAAGGCGGGCTTAAATAGTATATCTGTCGAGCTACCTTGATCCACTAGGGTTCTATGGAGGTTTGCATTAGCGAGGATCATTGTTATTACCACTGGATCATCATGGCTAGGCGTTACCCCTTGAACATATTCTTTAGTGAATGAGATGGTTGGTAAGTTGGGTGTTTTGTTATCTTCTCTGACTTGATACACTTCTTTAAGATACCTTTTTCGTGATGATTCGAGATTCCTTCTCTAGCAAACACACCATTAATCATGTGTATATGTCGTTCAAGGATTTATGAGGGGGGGTTCTTGCCATCTCCCATCTTCCATCTTCAACCCTTTTTTTCTGCTCATCCGACCTCTCAGCTAAGTACCTATTTAGTCAACCTTCTCCAGCCAACTTTTCAATGACATTCTTTAAATCATAACAATCATTGGTAGAATGTCCATAAAGCTTGCGGTACACGTAGTATTCTGTCCGACTTCCTGCCTTTTTGTGTTTGATTGGGTGAGGAGGTGGAAGCTTCTCGGTGTGGTATATCTCCCTGTAAGCATCTACCTTTGAGGTTTTTACGAGTTGTACTCCTCTTTTTTCTTGGCTTCTTTCTCTTTTTTCTGAGGGGGATAGGGTAGGCTAGGTCTTAGGAGAGGCTCTCTTAGTCATGAATTCTCCTCCATGTTGATGTACTTCTCTATCCGTTCTTGTACTTCGTACAAGAAAGTTGGGTGTCGCTTGGATATGGTTTGAGAGAACGGCCCTTCTTTAAGGCCATTAACAAATCCTATTGTCACTGCATTAGTAGGTAAGTTTTGTATTTCCAAGCATGCTTTGTTAAACCTTTCCATGTAATCTTGGAGTGTCTCATCAATTTCTTGTTTAACTTCTACCAAACTTGGGGCATGCTTCACCTTATCCTTCTGAATTAAGAATCTAGTAAGAAACTTTCTTGCCAGGTCATCAAAACAAGTTACCAACCTGGGAGGTAAGTTATTGAACCACTTTATCGCAGCTTTGGTCAGAGTTGTCGGGAAGGCTTCACAACGAGTAGTATTAGAGGCGTCGGCTAGGTACACCCGACTTTTGAAGTTGCTAAGATGATGCATTGGGTTAGTCATTCTGTCATAGAGATCCATGTTGGAGGTTTTGAAGTTTCTTGGAACCTTGGTTCGCATGATCTCCTCAACGAATAGATCTTCACCTCCTAGAGGGCTTTCCTTTCAATCTGTTCGATTGCTTCGCCTTCGGATGTCAGCCTCTAACCTTAAGAGCTTCTCTTCCAGCTCTTTTTGTCGTCATACCACCTTTCGCAATTTCTGTTCTGCTTTTCGTTATCGTTCAGATGCCAATTTGAGTTGCTCTAATCATCCGCGGTGGTTGTGGACTAACCCTAGTATTTCTGTTGGATGGGAAGGTTCTTCATCTTTGGGTGGATGGACCTTTGATTGAATCTGGCTCGATTGAGGGTTTTCCAATGTTCCTTCTCTGTGGGGAGTATGCGTTCTCTCTCGAGTATGAGGTAGGGCTAGCGTGAGGTCGTCGTGGTGGGGCTCTGGTTCTAATTCAAACATTGTGTGGCCGTCTTCATATTGATTATCCGCCATTATTAAGAGTTGAACTCCAGGTCTTCGACAACAGCACCAATGTTCTGAGGGTTACTTGAAACGGTGGTTGGGCCTGAACGCAAGGTCCAGACTCCTTGTGAGATAGCGTCTGACTTATTCTTATGCTAAGGTTCCGCTGTCTGAGTTTCTTGAGGTGAGGGGTGGTACCTGCAAGAGACTCCGATGCTTAAGTTAGCAAGGACTTTAAGCAGGTTTTTAGTAGATTAGAACGTGAATATACTTGAGCGGTATCAGTGTATTTATAGTAGAGTAGGCAACCACCTTTTTGGAGTAATTCCACTTTTGTTGGTGGATGAATGTTCCTTTTATCTTGGGAGTTTGTTAGGATCTATCTTTAAGTGGAGATAGAGATAGTAGGAGAGATTCGGGGAGGCAGTTACTTATTTTGGATAAGTAAAGCTGGGTCTTTTTATCGTGTCCGACCTCTTAAGAGGTCGGGTAAGTTTGGAGAGGCCATCCTTTTTGGATGGACCTTTTATCCTTACTGGGCCTGGTTTTATTTCTGGGTTAGGGTATAAACAGATGCCATACTCAAATATAAATAGTGACTTCATGGTTTTGGTTCCCAATATACCAAAGCCGCCTCAACAACTCTTTTCCCATCAAAGGAGTTGCAATTCAACCGCTCTAGGAATATAGAAGGTTTTATTAGTTGAAAAAAAACTGAGATAACTCTTCCATTAATTTTAATTTTTAATTTCTATAAGTAAAGGTACACTTTTATACTCCATTAATTTAGTATAATTTGTTTTTAGAAATAAAGATTAGTGTGTATGTTATTTATGTAAATATTAATCAATTTAAAAAGAGGTTTATATTTGGCCGAATTATGTGTACAGATTATAATATTTGAGTAATAAAAAATAATGTTTATTATTTATACGAACAATAATCGGCCAAAAGAAAGTTTATTGATTGGTCAAATAATAAGCATTATACATTTTTGTTTATTTTTTATTAATTACGCGATCAATAATCGACCCAAAGGAAGATTATTGTTTAGCCAATTAATAGAAAATATATGCAGTAATTAATAGGTTGTGAAGTTTAAGTTTTTATGTGTGCATTCAGTCAGTTGAAAGAAAGGCTTAATGTGTGACAGAAATTTTTGACAATATTTGATTACTGCAATGAGATTATCACTTACAGTTAATTTTTCTATCAAAACATTAAAAATTAATGTTGTTCTAAATATCTTAATATGAATTTTTTTTTCATTATTTAACTAATGTTTACTGCATATTTTTTTGTTCTAATCCAGAAACTATGGCTTCAACTACCAATATTTCTGCACAAATTAGCAGTATTCCTATATTGAATGGTTCAAACTTTAAGGTTTTGAAGGATATTGTAGAGATTGTCCTTAGTTGTATGAATGTGGATATAACTCTTCGAGAGAAGAAACTCACTTTCACTCCAGAAAATTTTAATGAGATTAAAATAGAGAAGTGGGAGAGATCTAATCCAAAAAATTTCACTCTTGAGGTATTTCGGGGTTCAATTACTGAAGATAAAGATGCTAAAAAGTTCATGCAAGATGTTGAAAAGTTCTTTGCTAAGAATGAAAAGGAAAAGGTAAGTAATCTTTTGAACAAACTTGTCTCCATGAGGTATAAAGGTAAAGGGAACATAAGGGAGTAGTTTATGGAAATGTCTCATCTTGTTTCTAAACTGAAAGCACTAAAGTTAGAATTGTTTGAGAATTTACTCATGCATTTCATGCACACTTTGGGTAATTTAAAGTGAGTTATAACATTCCAAAGGATAATTGGTCCATAAATGAGCTTATATTTCACCATGTGCAAGAAGAAGAGAGGCTATAGTGAAATAAGATTGAGAGTACTCATATGGTTTCGTCTTCTCAATATAAAAGAAAGCATGATACTACTGCGGATGCGCCTTCTCAACAGATATGGCCTTTAGCAATGCCAAATTTCGCAACGCCTTAAAACCGTTCTCTTAGATAGGTTTAGACAACGGTTTTTTAAAGTGTTACTGTTGAATTCAGTTTTTCATCAATTTCTAGCAACAAAATAAAACTGTTCTCTTTCACTATTTTAAAGAACGGTTTTATAACCGTTACCATGATTTGGCTTTAAACAACGGTTTTTTATTGTTGTTTAAAAAATTGTACAAAAGAAACGCACTAAAACCGTTGCCGAAATGCTACACTTTAAAACTGTTCCATTAGATGGTCTTAGACAACGGTTTTTACAGTGTTGTTGTTGAAGTTCATTTTTTCATTATGCTATAGTAACAAAATAAAACCATTCTCTTTGACTATTTTAAAGAACGATTTTACAACCCTTACAACAATTATTTATGAAACAACCATTTTCTAATATTATTTAAATAATTGTACAAATTAAACAATACTAATAAAAATAATTTTAGATAATTATATAAATTGAAACTATTTTTTCTATAAATACTGAATTTATAAAATACTCAAAAACTATTGTTATAAATAAATAACAAATATTATTTTAAAAAATAAAATTAAAATAAATTTATTAATAATATTTTAAAATATTTTTAATATAGTATATTAGATTTTAAAATTATTATTCTATATTTCTATCCACCCATTTTTATCAAAACATGTATTTTATCTATATCCTTTTATAAAATCACTCATTCCTAACTCTAAATTCCCAAATTAAATAAAAAACCCTAATTTCCAAATTCCAAAACCCTAAACACTCCCCTCAATGAGCACACAACCCCCCACTCATAAGCGTAACACATACACACACAGACAAGAGAGGAGGAAGAAGAAGAGGACGGCGCCGGCGGGTTAGGTGCCGCCGTCGCCGTCGTTGCCAAGCCCGAAGGAGAAAGAGAGTCCGCAAAGGGAGAGTGAGGGACGGAGAAGAGAAGCCGCGCTAACCCCGCAACGCCACTGCGTCGTCACCTCCGTTGAGCGGTCGCCATCATCGTGTGAGAAAGGAGAAGGAGCCGTCGAGGGGTCGCTGAGCCGCTGCCTTCGCCGTTGCGTTCGTTTTTGTCACAGAAGCTTCTATTTCCGTCACTTTCATGTTGCAGAGAGAAAGAACTACGCATGAGCCAGGGGTCAGGGAAAGGGAGCCACCGCCGTTGCATCCTGGCTACGCCGCCGTTCAATTCGTTGTTTCATCATGGCCATGGAGAGGAACGTGAATGGAAAAGGAAACAGGGAAGCTGCTACTTGGGATTTGAGGAAAACGGCTCTGTTCTGCCTCGCCTCTAGGTTCTGCAAGTTGCCGAAGTCCTCAGCCGCTGGGAACCAGCACTGAAGCTGCCCAAAATCACTACTGCTGCTGCCTTGGGAGCTGGTATTGGAACCACTGATGGAGCTGCTGTGTTTAGTGATTTTCGCGAGTTGTGACATTGAGGTAGGGAATATTTTATTAAATTAAGAGTAAAGTATCGTTTTTGTCCCCAACGTTTGGGGTAAATCCTATTTGTGTCCCTAACATTCAAATCGTCCTATTTGTATCCCTAACGTTTATAGAAGTGATTCAATGTTATCCTACTATCAATTATACTAACAAATCAGATTATATTTTTCAATTATTCTCACTTGGATGTATTCATTCTCAATTAGGTCTCACTTGGATGTGTTCGATTTTAATATTATACTCACTATTTGTGTTTAGATTCAATTATGTCCCTAGAAAAGTGAATTATGTAAATGTTATAGGAATTAGTTTCAACTTTTTATGAGCTATTTTTCGGAGTGGATCATCGATTCTATCCCAGACATTTGTATTCTAACTTCAAGAAGAGATTTTTAAAACTCAAACTAAAGTGTTCATGATGTGTAATTGACGTCAGGATAACATTGAATCACTTTTACAAACGTTAGGGATACAAATAGGACGATTTAAACGTTAGGGACACAAATAGAATTTACCCTAAACGTTCGGGACAAAAACGATACTTTACTCTTAAATTAAATATTTTAAACTTTGAATGCCTGAAAAGTTTACTGGATTATTACGAATAGTTGAATGCTTCATATGTAATGGATTTTAGTTGTAGATTAAATGTGTGACTGGTTGTGCCTCTTGTTGATTTTACGATAGTAAGGTAGAACATGTTGATATGTGTATGCTGTAGTCTGCAAGAGTGTGTTGAGAAGATACATGTCTAATGTTGTTCTGATTTTGATTTGAAAACTGGTTCTCTGAAAATGAAAAATTTCTATAGCTGTTTAGATGCTCTCTTTACTAACTTTGTTTCTTATATTCTGATTCACAGTTTAAGATAGCCCTTTTTTCTACTTTTCATTTTCTTCAGGATTGAAATTGTAGATAAATGCTTTTGCCATGACACAATGGAACAGATTGTTGATTCTTTGGTGAGCTTTACATCTTCCATTAAATTTAAGTACAGGTATGAAGCAAGCTATGGTCACCTTGTAAATCTCAGTCAGGCAGATAATAAAATAGTAATGGGGTTTTCGAAAATAAACAATAAACTAAGGATAGAAATACTTATGTAAATCATTGGTGAAAATTTTAGATAAGCGTATGGAGATGCATTCGTTCCTCTGAACCTCTGCTTTCCTGCTGTCTTCATCCAATCAATCTTACTCCTTTCTATGGCTGGCTTTATGTAAGGATGTCACCGGTGCCAATGGCTACTTTCGATCTCTCTCGGGAAAATGGTCCAAATGCTCTGTCACAGCATGGCTAATCGTCTGGAGGCATCACCCTTGTCGTTGGTTGCATCCTATTCCTCTCTGTGAAAATGGTCCGATGCGCTGTCACTGCATGGCTAATCATCTTGGAGGTTCTCGATCGTACTAGAATAGGATTTACTATCCTTTTGCGTCTGTCACTATGCCCAGCACTCGCGAGGTTGGAGTTCGTCACAATCATTCAATCCCAGAGTCCTACTCGGAATACCACGGACAAGGTTTAGACTTTCCAGACTCTCATGAATGGCGCCATCAATCTAGCTTATACCACGAAGATTCTGATTAAGAGATCTAAGAGATACTCATTCAATCTAATGTAGAACGGAAGTGGTTGTCAGGCACGCGTTCATAGGGAATGATGATGATTGTCACGTTCATCACATTCAGGTTGAAGTGCGAATGAATATCTTAGAAGCGAAATAAGATGAATTGAATAGAAAATAGTAGTACTTTGTATTAATCTTTTAGGAACAGCAGAGCTCCACACCTTAATCTATGGAGTGCAGAAACTCTACCGTTAAAATTACATAAGTGAATAGAGGGTAAGCATGGCCGAATGGCCAGCCTCCCATGGAGGTCTAGAGATCTGAAAATGATCAAAAGATGATTCCAAAGATGTTCCAAAGATGGTTCAAAAGATGTCTAATACAATAGTAAAAAGTCCTATTTATAATAAACTAGCTACTAGGGTTTACAGAAGTAAGTAATTGATGCATAAATCTACTTCCAGGGCCCACTTGGTGTGTGTTTGGGCTGAGCTTGAGTGTTACACGTGTAGAGGTCATTCCTGGAGTTGAACGCCAGTTTTGGTGCCAATTTGGGCGTTGAACTCCACTTTGCAACTTGTTTCTGGCGCTGGACGCCAGAATTGGGTAGAGAGCTGGCGTTGAACGCCAGTTTACGTCATCTAAACTTGGGCAAAGTATAGACTATTATACATTTCTAGAAAGCTCTGGATGTCTACTTTCCAACGCAATTGGAAGCGCACCATTTAGAGTTCTGTAGCTCCAGAAAATCCATTTTGAGTGCAGGGAGGTCAGAATCCAACAGCATCAGCAGTCCTTCTTCAACCTCTGAATCTGATTTTTGCTCAAGTCCCTCAATTTCAGCTAGAAAATACCTGAAATCACAGAAAAACACACAAACTTATAGTAAAGTCCAGAAATATGAATTTAACATAAAAACTAATGAAAACATCCCTAAAAGTAACTAGGTCCTACTAAAAACATACTAAAAAGAATGCCAAAAAGCGTATAAATTATCCGCTCATCACAACACCAAACTTAAATTGTTGCTTGTCCCCAAGTAACTGAAAATCAAATAGGATAAAAAGAAGAGAATATACTATAAATTCCAAACTATAAATGAAACATAGCTCCAATCAGATGAGTAGGTTTATGGGGAAGAGTGGATGGATGTGAGTGGTGAAGAGGTGATGGGGAAGAGTGTTTATGGGATTGTGTGAAAGATGGGTAAAAAGAAGTGAGTGGAGGTAGGTGGGGATCCTGTGGGGTCCACAGATCTTGAGGTGATCCTGTGGGGTCCACAGATCCTGAGGTGTTCAAGGATTTACAACCTTGCACCAAATTAGGCATGTAAAATGCCCTTGCACACAACTCTGGGCGTTCAGCGCCAGGTTGGTGCTTGTTCTGGGCGTTCAGCGCCAGCTCTCCTCTAGGGTGCATTTCTGGCGTTCAAACGCCCAGATGCTGCCCATTTCTGGCGTTCAGCGCCAGAACCATGTTCTGTTCTGGCGTTGAATGCCCAAAACATGCTTCTTACTGGCGTTTAAACGCCAGTAAGGTCTTCCTCCAGGGTGTAATTTTTCTTCGCTGTTTTTGATTCCGTTTTCAATTTTTATATTTATTTTGTGACTCCACATGATCATGAACCTATAAAGACATATAACTAAGAAAAATATAATTAGATAAACATTGGGTTGCCTCCCAACAAGTGCTTCTTTAATGTCAATAGCTTGACAGTGGGCTCTCATGGAGCCTCACAGATGTGCAGAGCTTTGTTGAAACCTCCAGGCTTAAGGTCCAGTCTTCTTAGTTGAACCGGTTTGCCTTTTGAGTCAATCTTCCATTGAGCTCCTTCTACGCATATGTCCATGAGGACTTGGTCCAACCTTTGATCAAAGTTGACTCTCCTTGTGTAGGGGCGTGTGTTCTCTTCCATGTTTGGCAAGTTGAACGCCAACATCACATTTTCCGGACTAAAATCTAAGTATTTCCCCAGAACCATGGTGAGATAATTCTTTGGGTTCGGGTTCTTACTTTGATCATGGTTCCTAGTGATCCATGCATTAGCATAGAACTCTTGAACCATTAGAATTCTGACTTGTTGGATGGGTTTTGTTAGAACTTTTAAGCTTCATAGAGGGATTCACCATCTTTTTGTTTGAAGGTTTGAACATCCACTCTAAGCTTTCTCAGCTTTTGAGTTGGAAAGAACTTGGCTAAGAAAGCCGTGACCAGCTTGTCCCAGGAGTTCAGGCTATCTCTGGGTTGAGAATCTAACCACACTCTAGCTCTGTCTCTTACAACAAAAGGGAAAAGCATGAGCCTGTAGACTTCAGGATCTACTCCATTAGTCTTAACAGTATCACAGATCTGCAAGAATTCAGTTAAGAACTGAAAAGGATCTTCAGATGGAAGTCCATGAAACTTGCAGTTTTGCTGCATCAGAGAAACTAGCTGAGATTTCAGCTCAAAATTGTTTGCTCCAATGGCAGGAATGGAGATGCTTCTTCCATGTAAATTGGAATTAGGTGCAGTAAAGTCACCAAGCATTCTCCTTGCATTATTGTTGTTGGGTTCGGCTGCCATCTCCTTTACTTGTTCTAAATTTTCAATAAGGTTGTCTCTGGATTGTTGTAATTTAGCTTCTCTTAGTTTTCTCTTCAGAGTCCTTTCAGGTTCTGGATCAGCTTCAACAAGAATGCCTTTTTCCTTGTTCCTGCTCATAAGAAAGAAAAGAGAACAAGAAAAGAAGAGGAATCCTCTATGTCACAGTAAAGAGGTTCCTTATTATTAGTAGAAGAAGAAAAGGAATAGGGGTGAAGAAGAATGAAGAATCCAAACACAGGGGTAAGGATAGGAGCAGTGATGTGAGATGAAGAGAAGTGTTAGTAGATGAATAAATAATTAGAAGGAGATGAGGGAGAAGGATTTTCGGAAATTATTTTTGAAAAAAGGGTTAGTGATTTTCGAAAATAGTTTTTGAAAAAGGTTAGTGGTTTTCGAAAATTAAAATCAAAAATTAAAATAATTAATTAATTAAAAAGAATTTTTGAAAAAGAGGGAGATATTTTCAAAAATTAGAGAGAGAGAGAGAGTTAGTTAGGTAGTTTTGAAAAAGATAAGAAACAAACAAAAAGTTAGTTAGTTAGTTGAAACAAATTTTGAAAAGATAAGAAGTTGGGAAGTTAGAAAAGATATTTTGAAATCAAATTTTTGAAAAAGATAAGATGAGAAGATATTTTTGAAAAGATATGATAAAAATTAGTTTTTTTTTTTTTTGAAAAAGATTTGATTTTAAAATCACAATTAATGACTTGATTCACAAGAAATCACAAGATATGATTCTAGAACTTAAAGTTTGAATCTTTCTTAACAAGTAAGTATCAAACTTGAAATTTTTGAATCAAAACATTAATTGGTGATGTTATTTTCAAAAATTATGAGATAAAATTGAGAAAAAGATTTTTGAAAAATATTTTTATAATTTCGAAAATAACTAAGAAAAATGAAAAAGATTTTATTTTTGAAAAAGATTTTGAAAAAGATAAGATTTTTAAATTGAAAATTTGATTTGACTCATAAAAACAACTAGATTTTAAAAATTTTTGAAAAAGTCAAATCTAATTTTTGAAATTTTAAGAGAGAAAAAGGGAAAGATATTTTTTTTTATTTTTGAATTTTTATGATGAGAGAGAAAAATAAGAAAAATGATGCAATGCATGAAAGTTATGTATCAAAACAATGAATGCATGCAAGAATGCTATGAATGTCAAGATGAACACCAAGAACACTATGAAGATCATGATGACCATCAAGAACATATTTTTGAAAAATTTTTAATGCAAAGAAAACATGCAAGACACCAAACTTAGAATTCTTTAATGCTTAGACACTAAGAATTCAAGAATGCATATGAAAAACAAGAAAAGACACAAAACAAGAAATCATCAAGATCAAACAAGAAGACTTACCAAGAACCGCTTGAAGATCATGAAGAACACTATGAATGCATGAATTTTCGAAAAATGCAAGGTGAATATGCAATTGACACCAAACTTATAACATGACTCAAGACTCAAACAAGAAACACAAAAAATATTTTTGATTTTTATGGTTTTTTTCTAATTTTTTTGTATATTTTTCGAAAATTATTGTGAAAAATAAAAATAAGGATTCCAAAATTTTTAATATGAATTCCAGGAATCTTATGCTTTTTAGTCTAAAGCTCCAATCAAAGGGTCAGGCATGGCTTAATAGCCAGCCAAGCTTTAGCATGTAATCCAGACATGACACGCCTAACATGCCCTACAGTCGTGGCTTTACAGCCAACCAGGCTTCAACATGCTTTATGAAACACTAGAATTCATTCTTAAAAATTCTGAAGAAAAATATATTTTTGAAAACATTTTTATTTTAAGATTTTTTTCGAAAACAAAGGAGAAATTTTTGAAAGATTTTTGAAAAATTTTTGAAAAGAAAACAAAAGAAAATTACCTAATCTGAGCAACAAGATGAACCGTCAGTTGTCCAAACTCGAACAATCCCCGGCAACGACGCCAAAAACTTGGTGTGCAGAAATTGTGATTACACTTTGATTATGTAAAATTCATTTCTCTTTCTTTCCTTGGCAATGGCGCCAAAAATATGATGCCAATACCATGGTTCACAACTTCGCACAACTAACCAGCAAGTGCACTGGGTCGTCCAAGTAATACCTTACGTGAGTAAGGGTCGAATCCCACGGAGATTGTAGGTATGAAGCAAGCTATGGTCACCTTGTAAATCTCAGTCAGGAAGATAATAAAATAGTGATGGGGTTTTCGAAAATAAACAATAAACTAAGGATAGAAATACTTATATAAATCATTGGTGAGAATTTCAGATAAGCGTATGGAGATGCATTCGTTCCTCTGAACCTCTGCTTTCCTGCTATCTTCATCCAATCAATCTTACTCCTTTCTATGGCTGGCTTTATGTAAGGATGTCACCGGTGCCAATGGCTACTTTCGATCTCTCTCGGGAAAATGGTCCAAATGCTCTGTCACAGCATGGCTAATCGTCTGGAGACATCACCCTTGTCGTTGGTTGCATCCTATTCCTCTCTGTGAAAATGGTCCGATGCGCTGTCACTGCATGGCTAATCATCTTGGAGGTTCTCGATCGTACTAGAATAGGATTTACTATCCTTTTGCATCTGTCACTACGCCCAGCACTCGCGAGGTTGGAGTTCGTCACAATCATTCAATACCAGAGTCCTACTCGGAATACCACGGACAAGGTTTAGACTTTCCGGACTCTCATGAATGGCGCCATCACTCTAGCTTATACCACGAAGATTCTGATTAAGAGATCTAAGAGATACTCATTCAATCTAATGTAGAACGGAAGTGGTTGTCAGACACGCGTTCATAGGGAATGATGATGATTGTCACGTTCATCACATTCAGGTTGAAGTGCAAATGAATATCTTAGAAGCGAAATAAGATGATTGAATAGAAAATAGTAGTACTTTGCATTAATCTTTTAGGAACAGCAGAGCTCCACATCTTAATCTATGGAGTGCAGAAACTCTACCGTTAAAATTACATAAGTGAATAGAGGGTAAGCATGGCCGAATGGCCAGCCTCCCATGGAGGTCTAGAGATCTGAAAATTATCAAAAGATGATTCCAAAGATGTTCCAAAGATGGTTCAAAAGATGTCTAATACAATAGTAAAAAGTCCTATTTATAATAAACTAGCTACTAGGGTTTACAAAAGTAAGTAATTGATGCATAAATCCACTTACGGGGCCCACTTGGTGTGTGCTTGGGCTGAGCTTGAGTGTTACACGTGTAGAGGTCATTCCTGGAGTTGAACGCCAGTTTTGGTGCCAATTTGGGCGTTGAACTCCACTTTGCAACTTGTTTCTGGCGCTGGACACCAGAATTGGGTAGAGAGCTGGCGTTGAACGCCAGTTTACGTCATCTAAACTTGGGCAAAGTATGGATTATTATACATTGCTGGAAAGCTCTGGATGTCTAATTTCCAACGCAATTGGAAGCGCGCCATTTCGAGTTCTGTAGCTCCAGAAAATCCATTTTGAGTGCAGGGAGGTCAGAATCCAACAGCATCAGCAGTCCTTCTTCAACCTCTGAATCTGATTTTTGCTCAAGTCCCTCAATTTCAGCCAGAAAATACCTGAAATCACAGAAAAACACACAAACTCATAGTAAAGTCCAGAAATGTGAATTTAACATAAAAACTAATGAAAACATCCCTAAAAGTAACTAGTTGAGCTTGAAGGTTTCCCTGAGATCAGTGAGTTTCTTTTTCTTGTCAAAACTCATTTGAGTTCTTGATTACTATACTTTCTTCCTTCCATATGAGAAGCTACTTACTATAATGTAAACCGTCTAACATTTTCTTGTCAAAACTCATTTGAGTTCTTGATTACTATGCTTTCTTCCTTCCATACGAAAAGCTACTTACTATAATGTAAACCGTCTAACTGATGCAGATACGAGAGGGTAGATTTTAAACTCTTGACCAGTGCTTGTTGCGTGAGTACCATACGACTTTATAAGCAAAATCTAAGCAGATTTCTGGTGACTTTTGTGAGGTAATGAACATTGCCAGCATTACAAATCCAACATCATTCAAAGATGAGGTTTCTAGGTGGTTTATAAATGTGAGACATTCTTTGCCTTTGAGCTAGCTTTGGGGTTGAGTTAAAATAGGTTATAGATTTCTTGTCTCTTGGCAATTTGTCCATCAATTGTTGTTACTTTTACGTTTACAGTTGAGTTAAAGACTCTTGATATTATTCTTAATTTCTACTATTTACTTTGATGTTGTCAAATGATGGCCTTATTCTGAGCTGTTTTATTAGTGCTGATTTGATTTTAGAGAGTTCATATAGGTTGATTTTGCTGTTTAGTACTGCTTTATCCTTGTTAATGGCTAATTTCATGCCTTGTTTTGATTGAGCAATGATGATGATGGCCTTATTCTGAGCTATTTTATTAGTGCTGATTTGATTTTAGTGAGTTCATGTGGGTTGATTTTGCTGTTTAGTGCTGCTTTATCCTTGTTAATGGCTGATTTCATGCCTTGTTTTGATTGAGCAATGATGATGATGGCCTTATTCTGAGCTATTTTATTAGTGCTGATTTGATTTTAGAGAGTTCATATGGGTTGATTTTACTGTTTAGTGCTGCTTTATCCTTGTTAATGGCTGATTTCATGCCTTGTTTTGATTGCGCAATGATGATGATGGCCTTATTCTGAGTTGTTTTATTAGTGCTGATTTGGTTTTAGTGAGTTCATATGGGTTGATTTTGCTGTTTAGTGCTGCTTTATCCTTGTTAATGGCTGATTTCATGCCTTATTTTGATTGAGCAATGATGATGATGGCCTTATTCTGAGCTGTTTTATTAGTGCTGATTTGGTTTTAGTGAGTTCATATGGGTTGATTTTGCTGTTTAGTGCTGCTTTATCCTTGTTAATGGCTGATTTCATGCCTTGTTTTGATTGAGCAATGATGCTGATGGCCTTATTCTGAGCTGTTTTATTAGTGCTGCTTTGATTTTAGTGAGTTCATATGGGTTGATGTTGCTGTTTAGTGCTGCTTTATCCTTGTTAATGGCTGATTTCATGCCTTGTTTTGATTGAGCAATGATGATGATGGCCTTATTCTGAGCTGTTTTATTAGTGCTGATTTGATTTTAGTGAGTTCATATGGGTTGATTTTGTTGTTTAGTGCTGCTTTATCCTTGTTAATGGCTGATTTCATGCCTTGTTTTGATTGAGCAATGATGCTGATTTCATGCCTTGTTTTGATTGAGCAATGATGCTGATGGCCTTATTCTGAGCTGTTTTATTAGTGTTGATTTGATTTTAGTGAGTTTATATGGGTTGATTTTGCTGTTTGTTTAAATTCAGAAACGTCCTATTTACTGCCATAATGTTGCCGAAATTTCTAAAAATTTGTGTTAATTGAATTTCAATTTGTGAATTGAATTTGGTAATTTGTTGCTTTAGTTTTTTTTCAATTAAATATCGTATAAATCAATAAGAGGGATGGAATATAATTAGTATCTTTGTATAGAGACAACAGTGAAGAAAACACGAGGACCTACACAATGCTTGAAGATTCATGCAAGACAGTTGGAAAATAGAGAAGAAATTACTCTAGATATTGAAGGAGAGGCAATTGGTCCTACTGATGAAGCTGTAAACAACTTGAGCAAATTTTTGGGCACAGTGGCAAGGAATTTAGATTTTGTCCATTAATTTACACAAATTGAAAGGGGATTAAAGATAAAGAAGTCATTTAGGAATCTGTTCAAGTGAGAATATTATTATTGTTAGCTATTTCAACTCTTCTTTGTTATATTTTTTGCTACATTAGATGATATAGTTCGAGGTTGTCATGATAGTATTGTGGTATTTTGAATGTGATTGTGGATCTTACAACAATTTTTGTAAGTCAAATTTGATGAAAAATATTCAATTATTTTTCTTTAGTAACTTTATTCAAATAGTTTAGATTATTTATTGACTCTAAATAATTTAAAAAAATGAAATTAATTTCATTCACGAGAAAACTACTATTGTAAATAAAGAATTATATATTACGAAAAATCGTTGTCAAAAGTTACAAAGGACAACGGTGTTAAAACCGTTGCCAAAAAACGACACCAACGGTAATGCTTTAAAACCGTTGTCTTAGATGACTATAAAATGGCAAGGGTTTTAAAATCGTTGCCAAAAAAATCAATGGTAACGCTTTTAAACCGTTGTCTTAGACAACTATAAATTGGCAACGGTACAAAAATCGTTACCAAAAAACGACACAAACGGTAATGCTTTAAAACCGTTGCTGTTGTGGATAACAAAACTACTACAGTTTAAAACCGTTGCCTATCCAGGTACGGTTTTAAATTGTTGTACCATGAAAAAGAACGGTTTAAAACCGTTGTTTCTTGAGTAACGGTTTGAAACCGTTGTTTAAAATTTGTTTTCAAAACCGTTGCCTATACCAGTAACTTTGGCAACGGTTTTTTGGTTACCGTTGCCTTAGGTAAAAAACCGTTGTCTTTGAGCATTGGCAACGGCCGCATATACCACAGGTCAAAAATCGTTGCAATAGCGTTGCCTAAAGTTTAGGGAACGGTTTTTCAATATACGGCAACGGTTTTTGACCGTTGCGAAAAGCCTTGTTTGTTGTAGTGATAGTTGAAAAAAACTGAGATAACTCTTCTATTAATTTTTTTTATTTTTTATTAATTACGCGATCAATAATCGACCCAAAGGAAGATTATTGTTTAGCCAATTAATAGAAAATATATGCAGTAATAAATAGGTTGTGAAGTTTAAGTTTTTATGTGTGCCTTCAGTCGGTTGAAAGAAAGGCTTAATGTGTGACAGAAATTTTTGACAATATTTGATTACTGCAATGAGATTATCACTTACAGTTAATTTTTCTATCAAAACATTAAAAATTAATGTTGTTCTAAATATCTTAATATGAATTTTTTCCCATTATTTAACTAATGTTTACTGCATATTTTTTTGTTCTAATCCAGAAACTATGGCTTCAATTACCAATATTTCTGCACAAATTAGTAGTATTCCTATATTGAATGGTTCAAACTTTAAGGTTTTGAAGGATATTGTAGAGACTGTCCTTAGTTGTATGAATGTGGATATAACTCTTCGAGAGAAGAAATTCACTTTCACTCCAGAAAATTTTAATGAGATTAAAATAGAGAAGTGGGAGAGATCTAATCCAGAAAATTTCACTCTTGAGGTATTTCGGGGTTCAATTACTGAAGATAAAGATGCTAAAAAGTTCCTGCAAGATGTTGAAAAGTTCTTTGCTAAGAATGAAAAGGAAAAGGTAAGTAATCTTTTGAACAAACTTGTCTCCATGAGGTATAAAAGTAAAGAGAACATAAGGGAGTACATTATGGAAATGTCTCATCTTGTTTCTAAATTGAAAGCACTAAAGTTAGAATTGTTTGAGAATTTACTCATGCATTTCATGCACACTTTGGGTAATTTAAAGTGAGTTATAACATTCCAAAGGATAATTGGTCCATAAATGAGCTTATATTTCACCATGTGCAAGAAGAAGAGAGGCTATAGTGAAATAAGATTGAGAGTAC
The DNA here is from genome assembly GCF_000816755.2 of Arachis ipaensis. NCBI lineage: Eukaryota > Viridiplantae > Streptophyta > Magnoliopsida > Fabales > Fabaceae > Arachis > Arachis ipaensis. The sequence continues at coordinate 100,148,663 of NC_029788.2, forward strand.
TCATATGGTTTCGTCTTCTCAATATAAAAGAAAGCATGATACTACTGCGGATGCGCCTTCTCAACAGAAAAAGGATAAAAAACAGGATCAAGTTTCAACTTGTTTCATCTGTAAGAAAGTGGGACACATGAAGGATTCTATCAAATATGCCACTTGGCGTGCAAAGAAGGGTATAATTCTTACTTTCATTTGTTCTGAAGCTAGTTTAAGTTATGCACATGTTGATACTTAGTGGGTAGTTTCTGCTGCTACTACTCATGTAAGTGTTATTATGCAAGGTTACCTATGGAGTCGACTGCCAAATGATACTGAAAGATACATTTATTTGGTAGACGGCAATATAGTTCCAGTCGAAGTTATAGGAACTTTAGATTATGTTCCACGAGTGGATTTTACTTGGATTTATTTGAGACATTTTATGTACTGTCATTTAGACAGAATTTAGTTTTTGTTTTTGGTTTGGACAAATTATGTTATTTTTATTCGTTCAGAAATAATAAAGTCAGTCTCTTTTATAATTCGAACAATATTTGCTCTGATTGTTTGATGGATAATCTATATAGGTTTGGTTTGAATTCCTATAATAATGAAATACTACAACCAGGTATAAAACGAAAGCTAAATAAGAATTCAGCATCATTATGGCACAAACGCCTAGGTCATATCTCTAAACAGAGAATTCAAAGGCTCATGTCGGATAAAATTTTTGGACCTCTAAATTTAGCAGACTTTGAAGTCTACATTGAGTGCATAAAGAGGAAAAGGACAAATGAAAAAAAAATTAGGTGTCGAGAGAGCTAAAAATATCTTAGAACTGATACATACCGATATATGTGGCCCAGTCTCTAGCAAAATTAGGTGTTTGATTTCAATAAAGTTTTAAAGTTAGACTAGCTGGAAATAAACATGCACGAGATCGCTTGGTTTGTAATTTTCATGTTACTCATCCAAATTTGATCTATGTCGTTAAATATATTAGTATGGTGATCATCGTGGTTTAGTCATGACACTAATGTGATAAAAGTTGCAGTAATTTCATAACTAATATATGAGACGGACCAGATTGTTAAAATAATAAGGAAATAGCATTCAGATGCATGCATAAAGTTTATAAGATGTGATTGTCTCAGGAAAGAATATGTGTATAGCCAAGTGGGAGATTGATGGAAAATTATTTAATTTTTTAATTTGTTTGTGGCAATACATATAATAATTATAATCACAAATTATGCTATTTCAAATTAAATGACTTATATAACAGTGATCTCATTTATTATTATAAATGCTAAATTGAATAAATTATAATTACTTTTGATTTGAAATTAAACGAGAATAAAATCAGATATTATCTTTTAGGTTTTAGATACTATTTTTATTTGGTCTTTAGGGTTTAATGGGTGCCATGCTCAAATATAAATAGTGATTTCAGGGTTTCAGTTCCCAACATATCAAAGCCGCTTCGACAACTCTTTTTCCATCAGAGAAATTACAATTCAGCCGCCCTAGGAATACAGAAGGTTTTGGTTGAGGAAGACTGAGACAACTATTCCATTAATTTCTAATTTCAAATTTATATAAGTAAAGGTACACTTCTACCTATCATAAAACAATTTATACAATCTTATTTAATAAAATATTAGGTCTAGTACGTATAATCTAGTGATATATATATATATATATAATACCA
>NC_029788.2:100150355-100166443 GCF_000816755.2 Arachis ipaensis
GAAAACCAAATCGGTCATCGAACTGCTCTAACTACTGGTTCACCGGTTTATAGGTTTAACTGGTTCAACCGTGGTTGAATCGGAAAAACTATTTTATAATAAAATAATAAATAAAATATAAGTACACACACCAAAACTATATGATCTTATCAATTTACAAACTCAAAAGTTTTTTTAAAGCACTCTTAAAACATATGTTTCCAAGCACTTTTGTCATCATCATCTTCAGCTTTACACTCATCACTCAATTAAAAAATCCACAACCCTAATCCTCTATGATTTTTTTTTGGAAAAATAAAATCTCATTCAAGAAGAAAACCATAGCTATAAGTAATTAAGAATATTTGTGAGACTCAGCACCAAGACATAGAACAATTATACATATAGAGAAGTACCAACAATCCAATTCTTAATTTTATGAATCACCCTAAACTCTGAAATCAATAAATCTATCAACAAAAATTCAAAAATAGCATAGCAGCAGGGTTTAGAACAAACATTTAATCACCAACAATACAGAACCTTGTGTATTATTAGTTTATATGATGCAGGGTGCTTTTCTGGATTTTTATTCTCCCCTCAGAAAATGACAGTTTTTCATATGAAATTGTCCCTAACAATACAGAACCTTGTGTAGAATTCTGCACAAATATTACAAACAGGATTATATATTATCACTGGCAATCCAAAACGTTAACGAAGGAGAATATACCTTGGGAAGCTTATCTTTCGGTGATAGACCCAGATAAAATCCTTCTTTTATACTATCAATAAACAAAAGTCAACATGACTGATGGTTTTCAGTGGCTAAGAGAAAGGGGGGTTGAATCTTAGCCCCTTTTTCACTTGATAACACTTGCTGGTCTTTGAAACAACTTTTGGAGACTTTTTGATTTTTGTCTCGTACCCAACCACGAGACTTTTTCTTTTTATCTCGTGACCCGGCACGAGATATTTTTCAGTTTTATCTCCTATGTAGTAGAAACAGAAATGGAGTAGAAGAGAGAGAAAATTACACCCAGATATATCCTGCTTCAGCTGCTAAGTGCAGTGCAGTCTACATCCAGTCTCCATCATAATGATGATGGAATTTCACTATAATCATCCTTGATTATAAACACCAATTCTCCCTAGGAACTACCCTTCCTATCCGGGACAAGTCCAGAATCTAAACCCCAATCCTGAACTTGACTTGGTTACTGCCAAGCTTTCAATTGCTAAGTACTAACCCAACTTGCAAGGAAATTTCCACAGAATCATGAAACACAACACAGATGTACAAATGACCTCTAAGGACATCTATGGCTTTTTCTTTTAATTTTGCACTCTCTGTCCTTTTCCGCTCTAAGACTTTTTCTTACAAACCTCACTGTTTGCCTTTTTCCATGAGACTCAAGATAGACAAAATTAAACAAAAAGATTACAAAATGAGAAACATTGAAGGAGAAGAACTTCTGTTAGCTTAGGTAGCTATGAGAACTCTGTGCCTTGCACTTTCACTCCTTGCTTCAAGTCCTGGCTGTTCTCTCTTATATATAGGGGGAAGCCTCCACGGTTGAAACCAAATGACCCAAGCTAAACTTCTTCTTCTTCATGCAAACCGGTTCGGCCAGAGAGAGAGGAGAGATGATCGAATGCAAAACCCAACATGCAATTACCTCTGGTCCTTCCTTGGTCACCAATCTTCATCAATCCGAGCCTTCCATCTTGCCTTGCACTCCAAGAAAGATTCCTAGCCCTTGATGAGTTATTGATGATGACAGCTTCATCTGTTACAACTTCTGCCTCCTCCATCACGTAGCCACTGTAGCTACCTCCTGTGGTGATTGAGCAAAATCAGAGACAAGCCATCCCTCCAGGGATCTTCCTCCTGTGACCGAAATGGATCTTCTTCCAATTTTGGTATGGAGAGGCTGAGCTTACTTCACCATATCTTACCTTCCTGGTTGAAGATATCAGTCACAACATACTTTTTGTTTTCTTTTTCTTGCCATCATTACAATGGTCTTGTTGTTTGCTTCTTCTTCTTTTCGGTGGCTAGCTTTAACTTCCATGCTTTCTCTGTTGAAATGACTGAAAGCAAGAAGAGAGATGAGAGAAGAGAGAAGATTTTGAAATGCTTTTGGTGAAGCTAGGAGAGAGAGAGAGAGAGAGTGAAATTGGATTAATTCTATCGAAACCCAAGCCTAGAAGCGTCTAGTACACTTAAGGCTATCACATCATTTTTTCACTTTCTCTTTCCTATTTCTAATATCTGCATTAAGTGTAATAGAACATCATTTGAAATCCATCCAAAGATAAGTATGATATCCGTGGAAGCATGCATGGATCTCTTTCTCTCATTTTTTAATTTTGGTCAAGCAAGCTAGTTTCTAGCAAAAATAATTTGGGTTAATAGTAATGATAAGAATCTGGCCTAATAAGCAAAACAATGATTCAGCCACACATTCATTTGACAATTTTTGCACAAAGCTAAAATTTTGATTTCACATAGGGCTTAGGATCTTTTCTTTTCTTTTTGGCCCATCAAAAAATCTGCACAAAAAAATTATTAATTAAGCAAGTATGAATTAAAATCAAATTAATAATTTTGTAATTAATTATTTTAATAATGTTTATTCATCATCAAATTATATTAGAGTTTTTCAAACTCATCAATCTTCCCCTTGATGACAAACATTATTAAAAATTGAAATGGAAAGAAATCAAATATTAGAGTACTCCCTTTTGAATACTTGGATTCCTTCCTTTCCAATTGTTACATGGCTCCCCCTTAATATATGCTATTTTACCAAGGAAAGCTTTATACCTGTAACATTTTTATCAAGCCTAAGGCAACAATGTTATTCAACATATTACATGTAAGATGTTGAATGGCTTGATTTATGAGCAGAATTGGAGTGATAAACAAAATTCATTTGTTATCGTATAATTGATTTTCTGCTCAAACACACACAAAGTAATTGAGTACATATCAACCAAAAATATTTTTGATATTTCAAGACATTGCTGTTTAAACTATTTGAAAATATTTTCCAGCCAACATATCAGAGCAAAAATAATCATAGCAAGGAAAACATTTTTAATCAAGCATGATCATCTCAAAACACAGCAACTATCAGAATTTATTTACATATCAAAGCTTAAAGAAACTGCCAAAAAATATTCCTAATCCAGAATACAGCAAGCATATCCACAAAGGTAAATCAAATGCATCAAAAGCATCAAGCAGATCACCACAACAAATAATTGAAACAAGGGTGATCATAAATTCACAAAGGATTTCATCCCTTGTTTTCTCTCAATTTCAATTTTTTCAGCCATTTCTCCCCCTTTTGTCATCAAAGGGGCACCTGAAAAAAAAAGACATTGGAAGCAAAATAGCCAAAGTATAACCAAAATACCAAGAGTTTATCACAGTGTCATAGGTCTAAAGTATCCAAGCAAACTACTACAATATCAAATTGAGTCAAAACAAGCCAAATATCAACATAAAAAATGATCAATCATCAGATAAATTGTACTCAGAGCCATCTGCCTCATCATCACTGGCAGCCCCCATCTCTTCCTCAAAACTCTGCAGCATTAGACCCACCTTGTCTTTTCACTTCATCCAAGCCCTTTCATTTTCAAAAGCCTGCTTGCGGGCAGCCTTATATGATTGCACCATTAGCTTGGACATGTTGGAGAATTCAGTAAGAATTTCATTGATCGATTCTGTTGTCTTGGAAGACTCAAGTGGCCGACTCTCAAACTCATTGTCTGAGGGTACTGACTTCTTCCCTTTGGTGCCCTTCATAACTCCTCCTCCTTTAATCATTGAGACCATATTCTCTACATCTTCATTGGTTAGATCAACTTTAAAATATTCAAAAATACTGGTGAGAAACATGCCATAAGGTAGATTTGCCTTTTTGGTACTTTTTAACAAATTCTCATATGTGCCTTATCATAAGGTATCCAAATGAGATAGGAGAGGAAGTAACAAGAGCAAAGAGTACAAGAGAGTCAGAAATAGTTACTCTGTTATGTGAACCACTTTGAGGAGTTAGAATATGAGTGATAATTTTGTGCAGCAATGAGTTTGTGGGACCGAGGGCCTTGTGAGTGGGGATGGTGCCATCCAAGCCAGACAAGTTTTCACAGATTTATTGAAGGGCTAGCTTGTATGTGACCCTAACCTGAGAGTCCCATTTTTTAGTCATGTACACTCTTGGTCCCTCATCTGTGTAGCCTAGGGCAGCGCTGATGGTCTCCGAGTTTAGACTCATGTATACCCTCTTTATGTAGGAATGAATGGTACCATCGATCAGTCTCATATTAGCATAAAATTCTCGTACCAATCCAGGGTAAACATGTTTCTGAACATAGAGCAGAGAAGTCCATTTTAGATTCTCAAACAGAGGAAAAATGTTGATTCCTTTGGCTGTGAGTGAGTCCAGATTCACTAGGTATGTGGCACATAGGTGGCGTTTCTCCAATACTTCCTTGTGAAACTCATAAGAGGCACACGAATTGAATCTAGTTGGATCATAGTGTGAATGAGGTTTGTTGTACTTATTTTTGAATTCCAATGATTCCAAGTTGGCTGGTTCCCTCGTGTTGTGTAACACAAATCTTTTGGTCTTCTGTGAACTGCGTCCAGGGGTGGTCTTCTTCGGTGGTGATGGCGGCAGTGATGATGGCGGTGAGGTGTGGGACTCCTCTTCTTCTTCAACCATAGGTTCCTTCTTTTTTCTAGAGGAAGTCTTGGTTGCTATCACCTTTCTCCTCATAGTGTCCGTTTGCTTGGATGATGGTGAGGGAGAGGATGAAGAAGTGGAATGAATGTGTATATGAGTGTGGGTTTGAGGTGTGGAAGGTTTTTTGGAGAAGAGGATTCGTTCACTTTTCCTTGGAGCAGTTTTCTTTTTCATGATATAAAAAATGGAGAAGTGGAAGAGGGGAAGGTGAAGAGAGAACCGAATTGAGTGGAGAGATGTGGGAGGTTAGGGACGCATTAAATGTTGAGTGGAGAGAGAATTGGAGGGAGTTAATACCCATTAATGTGCGGTTATTAACCAAGGGAAGTTTCCTTTTATTTGAAATTAAAACTGAAAGGTTGGTTCCTAGAATCAAGGGATGAGAAGAAGAAAAAGATTTGATTTGACAATAACTTCTTCCAACAAGATTTGATAAGACAACAAAAAGGAATTGTGATTAACACAAAGAGGAACTCAAAACTGGTCAGAGTGGGGTCAAAGAAATTTGGTGGGGCCCAAGATAATTAAAGTCAGCGCAGTCTTCCCCTGTATCATGGCCCTTTCAACACATCCTGAAATTTATCTCCTGCTTTTCTACGAGACAAAACTGAACAGAATAAAAAATTTCACAAGTTATCAATAGAGCTTAAATCTATCATTCCCAAACTTTTTCTCAAAGAGCAGAATCTGTCTTCACAAAGGGGTTTTGTAAAAATGTCAGCAAGTTGGTCTTCAGATTTTACAAATTGAATATCAATAGTACCCTTTTGCACATGTTCTCTAATAAAATGATATTTGATTTCAATGTGCTTGGTTCTTGAGTGCAGAACAGGATTTTTAGAAATGTTTATAGCACTCATATTATCACAAAATAAGAGTATATTATTGATCTTTAATTTGTAATATTCCAACTGCGTTTTCAACCAAATTAGTTGTGAACAACATGCAGATGCAGAAATATATTCAGCTTCAGCTGTGGATAGAGCCACTGTGGCTTATTTTTTGCTTGACCACATGTTGAGTGAGCTTCCAAGGAAGCAACACATGCCGGATGTGCTCCTTCTATCCATCCTATCTCCCGCATAATATGCATCACAAAACCCTACTGCACAAAAATTATCAGATTTTGGATACCATAAGCCATAATCACTAGTTCCCTTAATATATCTAATGATGTGCTTAACGGCTGAAAGATGGGATTCTTTTGGGTGAGATTGAAATCTTGAACATACACCCACACTTTGAACAATATCCGGTCTAGAGGAAGTAAGGTACATGAGTGATCCTATCATTCCTCTATACCTTGTTTCATCCACATCTTTGCCATCATCATCCTTTTCAAGTTTAGTGTTTGGATCCATTGGTGTTCCCATTGGTTTAGAATTTTCTAGGCCAAATTTCTTGATTAGTTCTTGTGCATACTTTCCTTGGTGAATAAAGGTACCACTAGGAGTTTTTTTAATTTGGAGGCCAAGAAAGAAAGTTAGCTCTCCCATTAAACTCATTTCAAACTCACTAGTCATGAGTTTGCCAAACTCTTCACACAAGGACTCATTGGCCGATCCAAACACAATGTCATCCACATAAACTTGAACTAGGAGAATATCATCATCAGATGCTTTAATAAATAAAGTAGTGTCGGTGGTACCCCTTTGAAAATAATTTTTCAACAAGAAGGCACTAAGCCTTTCATACCAAGCTCTTGGAGCTTGTCTAAGGCCATAAAGAGCCTTGAGAGTTTGAAAACATGGTTTGGAAATTCTTTATCTTCAAAACCGGGGGATTGTGCCACAAACACTTCTCTATCAATGAAGCCATTAAGAAAAGCACATTTCACATCCATTTGAAACATTTTAAAACCCTTATGGGCAGCATAGGCAAGAAGCAACCTAATTGCTTCCATTCTTGCTACCGGAGTAAAAGACTCATCAAAATCTATACCATCTTCTTGATCGTAATCTTGGGCCACTAATCTAGCCTTGTTACGAACAACTTTTCCATCCTCACCTAATTTATTTTTGAAAACCCACTTAGTACCCGTAACCTTCTTACCATCCGGATGAGGTACTAGTGTCCAAACCTCATTCTTGTCAAATTGAGCAAGCTCTTCTTGCATGGCTTTGACCCATGATGGATCTTCAAGAGGTTGTTTTACATTGTTGGGCTCCAATTGTGACAAGAGGGCAAAATTGCTAGGTTCGGATTTTTTTTGGTTGAGGATCTTGTTGTTACACCTTGAGAGGGATCACCAATGATAAAGTCATGAGGATAACCCCTCATGGACTTCCATTCTCTTGGCTTCCGGAGTGATGTTGAGCTTTGATGAGCTTCTGTGGGTCTTACTGTTTCAAATTCTCTTGCTGGCTCAGGAGACAAAATGGAAATGTCTCCTCCATTCCGATGAGACAAAATTGGACTGGTAGATTCTTCATTTTGAGCAGACTTGGGACTTTCTTCACTGGTTTTCTTGTTGACAACATCTTCACAATCTGTATCATCTTCTATCACAGCACTGGGAATGGAATTAGAATCACAAAAAGAGATATGTTTGGATTCCTCTATGGTCCTATGTTCTTTGAGATAAATTCTATAGGCCTTACTAGTGGTAGAGTATCCAACAAACATCCCCTCATAGGATTTTGGATCAAATTTACCAAAGTTTTCTTTATTGTTAAGTACAAAGCCTTTGCATCCAAAAATATGGAAATACTTAATATTTGGAGGGGTTCCTTTCCATAGCTCATAAGGAGTTTTCTTCAACCCTTTTCTAATAATGGTCCTATTCAAAATGTAACAAGCTGTATTTACAGCTTTAGCCCATAGAAATTTTGGAATCTCATTCTCACAAAGCATGGCCCTAGTCATCTCTTGAAGGCTTCTATTCCTTCTCTCAACCACCCCATTTTGTTGAGGGGTTCTAGGGCATGAAAAGTTATGAGCAATTCCAAAATCATCACAAAATTTTTCAAAGTCTTGGTTTTCAAATTATTTTCCGTGATCACTTCTCAAATGGACAAATTTTAAATCCTTTTCATTCTGAATTTTTTTGCAAAGGGTTGAGAAAGAATGTAAAGCATCATTTTTATGAGCAAGAAAAAGTACCCAACCAAATCTAGAGTAATCATCTACCACCACCAGACCATAGTGTTTACCTCCCAAACTTTGAGTTCTTGTTGGACTAAAAAGATCAATATGTAACACCTCTAATGGCCTTTTGGTTGAAATTCCATCTTTTAGTTTAAAAGAGGATTTTACTTGTTTGCCTAATTAGCAAGCATCACAAGTAAGATCTTTATCAAATTTGATATTTGGAACTCCTCTAACCAAATTTTTCTTGACTAGCTTAGAAATTTGGTACATGCTAGCATGACCCAATTTTCTATGCCATAGCCATTTTTCAGATTCAAGAGAAGTAAAACATGTCACTTTTTATTCTTTCAAGTCCTCAAGAGTCAATCCATACACATTATTGCACCTTTTAGCCTCAAACAAAATATTCCCAATTTTTTCACATACAACTAAGCACATAAACTTTTTAAAAATAACTTCATATCCTAGATCACATAATTGGCTTACACTAAGTAAATTATGTTTCAAACCATTTACAAGAAGAACATCATTTATACAAGATGAAAAGCTTTTACCAACTTTTTCAATGGCCACTATCTTTCCTTTACGATCATCACCGAAAGTGACAAATCCTCCATCATACTCATCAAACTTTATGAAGAAGGTTGTCTTTCCGGTCATATGCCTAGAGCATCCGCTGTCCATGTACCACATATTGTCCTTCCGCTTGGATGCTAGGCATACCTACAAAATAAGCTCAAGTGACCTTAGGTATCCAAATCTTCTTGGATCCTTTCACGTTAAACCATCTCTTATGTCCCAATCCATTATAATAAAAAATAACTTTGTAAACTTTATCACCAATCACCCTTTCACCAAAAAAGCATTGAATGGGAAAGTGTCCATTTCGGTTACATAGTCTACAAAACCTTGGAGTTGCTGTTTTGTTAAATCTTGTTGGATTTTGAAACCTTGTATCATTAGAAGATGAGGCAATGTTTTCAAAATAAGGTTTCTCAACAGATTTAAAGAAACCCAAGCCAGCTTTATCATAAAGAGGTTTTTGACTAGCCAAGATTTGATTTAGATTTTTAGAACTTTGAGTGAACTTGGCAAAGTCTTCTTTAAGCCTTTTGACCTCTTTAAGCAACTTTTCATTTTCTTTAAAACAATTTACATATGCAACAACAGAATGATCACTTTCACAGCTCCTAAGTTGGGTTTTTAACTGCTTGTTTTCCTCAACAAGATCAACAGCAGTTTCGGCCTCCCTTAGTTTTTCTTTGAGAAAACCATTTTCTGCTTTAAGAATTGTGATTTGTTGTTCAAGTTCTTGATTATCCAGCAAGAAGCATATAATTTTTCAGAAGAGTGGTCTATCATAAGATGAAGAGCTTCAGTGTCAGGGTTATGAGTGACTACCTGTTCAACGTGGTCTGCCATAAGACATGGTTGAGACTTGGTTTCGGATTCTTCATCATCTTTAGAATCGTTTTCCAAGTCCTCTCAAGAGGCCATTAGACCTTTCTTCTTTCCCTTCTTTGACTTCTCTTCTTTCTTCAACTTAGGGCAATCTGACTTGAAATGCCCAGTTTCTTTGCAGTTGTAACATATCACCTTGCTGAGATCTTTCCTTTGTTTCCTCGAGCTGCTTCCCTTGCTTCTCTCCTTGAACTTCACCATTTTCCTGAATTTTTTGGCAAACAACACAAATTCATTTTCAGAGGAATTATCACTGGATTCGTCATCCAGGGGGTTAGTAATAGATGTAAAAGCAATTCCTTTCTTTTTTGAATCTTTTTTCAAATAATTGTTTTCAAAAGCAAGTAGGTTTCCTCTCAAGTCATCATATGTCATGGAATCTAGACCACTACTCTCAGATATGATTAAAACTTTTGTTTCCCACTCTTTAGTAAGACATCTTAGAACTCTCCTCACAAGCACAGAATCAGAATACGTAATTTCCATAGCATCCAAGCCGACAATGATGATGTTGAATCTTTCAAACATTTCATCTATTGATTCTCCTTCCTTTATTGAGAACATTTCATATTATCTGTTCAACATGTCTATCCTTGTCTTCTTTACTATGGTGGTTCCTTCATGAGTGATTTGAAGTTTGTCCAAGATTTCCTTTGCCGTTGTGCATCGTGATATCTGTCGGTATTCCTCGAACCTGATGGCACAATTGAGCAAGTTGACAGCCTTGGCATTGAGCTCCACCTTCTTTCTGTCTTCTTCGGTCCATCTGGCTTTTGGTTTAAGAGAGATTATTCCTTCAGCACTTGTGATGGTTGGAAATTGAGGACCCTCAAGGATAATATTCCATAGTTTGTAATCTACTGCTTGCACAAAAATCTTCATTCTCTCCTTCCAATAGGTGTAGTTTTTTCCATTGAAAAGAGGAGGTCTGTTGCTTGACTATCCTTCTGTCAGATTTTAGGACACCAGGGTTGAGCCACTGTTCTCTGCCATCTGGATCTTTTCTCCAAGCTGCAAAGCTTGATCTCTTTGAGACCAAGCTCTGATACCAATTGATGGTTTTCAGTGGCTAAGAGAAGGGGGGTTGAATCTTAGCCCCTTTTTCACTTGATAACACTTACTGATCTTTGAAACAACTTCTGGAGACTTTTTGATTTTTGTCTTGTACTCAGCCACGAGACTTTTTCTTTTTATCTCGTGACCCGGCACGATATATTTTTCAGTTTTATCTCCTGTGCAGCAGAAACAGAAATGGAGTAGAAGAGAGAGAAAATTACACCCAGATATATCCTGGTTCAGCTGCTAAGTGCAATGCAGCCTACATCCAGTCTCCATCACAATGATGATGGAATTTCACTATAATCATCCTTGACTACAAATACTAATTCTCCCTAGGAACTACCCTTCCTATCCGGGACAAGTCCAGAATCTAAACCCCAATCCTGAACTTGACTTGGTTACTGCCAAGCTTTCAATTGCTAAGTGCTAACCCAACTTGTAAGGGGATTTCCACAGAATCATGAAACACAACACATATGTACAAACGACCTCTAAGGACATCTATGGCTTTTTCTTTTAATTTTGCACTCTCTATCCTTTTCCGCTCTATGGCTTTTTATTACAAACCTCACTGTTTGCCTTTTTCCATGAGACTCAAGACAGACAAAATTAAACAGAAAAATTACAAAATGAGAAACATTGAAGGAGAAGAACTTCTGTTAGCTTAGGTAGCTATGAGAACTCTGTGTCTTGCACTCTCACTCCTTGCTTCAAGCCTTGGCTGTTCTCCCTTATATAAAGGGGGAAGCCTCCACGGTTGAAACCAAATGAACCAAGCTAAACTTCTTCTTCTTCATGCAAATTGGTTCAGCCAGAGAGAGAGAGAGAGAGAGAGAGATGAGAGATAATCGAATGCAAAACCTCACATACAATTACCTCTGGTCCTTCCTTGGTCACCAATCTTTATCAATCCGCGCCTTCCATCTTGCCTTGCACTCCGAGAAGGATTCCTAGCCCTTGATGAGTTATTGATGATGATAGCTTCATCTGCTCCAACTTCTGCCTCCTCCATCACGTAGCCACTGTAGCTACCTCCTATGGTGGTTGAGCAAAATCAGAGACAAGCCATCCCTCCACGAATCTTCCTCCTCTAACCGAAATGGATCTTCTTCCAATTTTGGTATGGAGAGGCTGAGCTTACTTCACCATATCTTACCTTTCCTGGTTGAAGATCTCAGCCACAACATACTTTTTGTTTTCTTTTTCTTGCCATCATTACAATGGTCTTGTTGCTTGCTTCTTCTTCTTTTCAGCGGCTAGCTTTAGCTTCCATGCTTTCTCTGTTGAAATGACCGAAAGCAAGATGAGAGATGAGAGAGAAGAGAGAAGATTTTGAAATACTTTTGGTGAAGCTAGGAGAGAGAGAGTGAAATTGGATTAATTATTTCAAAACCCAAGCCTAGAAGCGTGTAGTACACTTAAGGCTATCACATCATTTTTTCACTTTCTCTTTCCTATTTCCAATGTCTGCATTAAGTGTAATAGAACATCATTTGAAATCCATCCAAAGATAAGTATGATATCCGTGGAAGCATGCATGGATCTCTTTCTCTCATTTTTCAATTTTGGCCAAGCAAGCTAGTTTCTAGCAAAAATAATTTGGGTTAATAGTAATGATAAGAATCTGGCCCAATAAGCAAAACAATGATTCAGCCACACATTCATTTGACAATTTTTGCACAAGGCTGAAATTTTGATTTCACATAGGGCTTAGGATCTCTTCTTTTCTTTTTGGCCCATCAAAAAATCTGCACCAACAAAATTATTAATTAAGCAAGTATGAATTAAAATCAAATTAATAATTTTGTAATTAATTGATTTAATAATGTTTGTTCATCATCAAATTATATTAGAGTTTTCCAAACTCATCAATGACAACAAAAGAAAACATACAAATGTAGGTAGTTATGAAGGAATAGAAACCCATTCATACCCTGGAAATAAGAATGACGATTTAAAGGAGCCATTTCTAATCACTGGGCCATCAGGTTGAGAGAAAAAGGATAGCTGAATGATTTTCTGGAAACAGAGACAAGAAAAAAATAAATCTATCAACAATTAATCATGCTTCACCCTTCAAGCAATCAGCTTCAACAATTAATCATGCTTTAAGCAATCAAAAACAAAGTTTAGAACAAACAATTAATCACTCTCGATGTGAAAAACATTTCAAACAGTGTCTGAAAAATATTCTAATAACCAGCAATCAGCTTCAACAATTATTCAAGCTTCAAGGCTCAAGCAATCAACAACAAAATTTAGAACCAACAAGTAATCACTTTTGATGTGAAGAACATTACAAACAGTTTCTGAAAAATATTCTAATAACTAGCAATCAGCTTCAACAATTAAATGACTTAATCATGCTTCAACAATTATTATTACAATCAACAGAGTGTAATCCTAGGGTTAGAAGCTAGAAACCTGGAAAAATGCAGAGCTGGCGGGGACAGTGGCGCGACGGAAAGTGTCGAACAGAGCTGACGCCGGCGGGAGGACACTGCGTGACGGAAACTGGCGCTAGCGGTGGTTGCGATTTTTGAAGGCTGACTTCGCGACGGTTCGTGGCTGCGCGAACAGAGCTGGCTAACGTTGGCTCAACGGATGTTGCGACGACGGCGGCGGTGGCTGGACGAAAGTGGCGGTGGCTCAACGGAGAGTGAGAATGGAGACTGGAAACACGAGAAGTGAGAGTGGAGGCTCGGGAGAGAGGAGAGGGGTGAGGTCTGTGTGCCTCTGTGACTAGTGACTACTGATTAGGGTTAGGGTTCCCTTTGGCCCTAAAGCATGCAAAACGCGGCGTTTGAGGCAAATTTCAAAAACTGGCCGGGTCACGGTTCAGTTCGACCGACCGACCGGTTCCCGGCTGGTTTGACGGGCCAACTTCGGTTTTCAAATCCTGCGGTTTTGTCATCTGTTCGAACCGTATTTACTAACGGTTCTCGGTTCGACCGGTCGGTTTGAACCGATTTTCAGAACATTGGTTTTTAGTGACTTAAAATCTTCAATAATTGAATTAGAAATAAACTTTTTAGTAATTTCTTTCTTAATGTAAATAACCAAATTATCCGTGAGAAAGTCGTCCTCCATCTTGTTTTTTTACCTTGTCTTCATTATTTTTATTGCTGAAAATGATCGCTCTGTAGTAACTCTAGAAACTGGAAGAGTTCATATCAAACAAATCAATCTATCAATCAAGTAATACACTTTTGACCTTTTTCGTTTTTGCCAAATTTAAAGCTGTTTTCTAAGGTCTCGTTCTAAAGAATTAAGGTCAAATTCATCAGATGCAACTCTTTAAACCTTTGAAAATTGTATCTTACTTTTTTCGTGATTTATTGAAGTAGAAGAACTATCTATAGGTGTTGATATTATATAAGTGATATGTTCTCCTTCTTAAGCATTAGTCTTTCTCTTGAAAAATACATTAATTCTTTAATTTTTCATAATTATTTTGTATAAAAATTTTAAATACATATCCTTCGGCCGGAGATCTTTAATTTCTTTGGCCCCAACAATCTTCGGCGCTAGCGCCACCCAAGTGACATTTGAATCCTTAGGTAGCACCGCAGACTGAAAAAATCCCATTACTGCCTCAGTGAACTCCCTACCGATATCATCCCAACACTTCTTAATGAAGTTCAAATTATACCCATCGCTCCCTGGTGCCTTGGTTGCCTCACAATCCCACACCGCTTCCTTGATTTCTTCCACGGATGGCATCATCTCTAGCTCTATTGCCTCTTCCGCACTTATCTGCTCTACCAGTCCATCCCGGAACCCTATAATAGGCGATGTCTCCTGATGGTACAAGGCTTTATAGAAATCCCGTATAGCAATCTTGATCCTGGCTTGATTCCGCACTAATCTTCCATTGATCATTAAAGCATCAATACGATTGTTCCTCCTCCGAGCTGAGGCTAAGTTGTGAAAGTATCGAGTATTTTTATCCATCTCCTTAGCATGCCTGGATCGGGACATCTGCTTCCAATGAAGTTCCCTTCGAATATACCACTTCTTGCATGAGCTTACAAGTGCCTTTCTTCTAGCTTCCATAGTCTCATCATACACTCCGTTGCTCACCAAGTCATCGACTATCTTGATCTCTTCTTCAAACTGTTTAATCTTCATATCCATGTTTCCAAAATTCTCCTTGTGCCATTTCCCAAGTGGGACTGTCAACCCTTTCAACTTATCCATAAATAAAGCATCCCCCAAGTTCCTCCACTCCTCCTTTACCATTCGCCGGAAACCTTCGTGAGCAAACCAAGAATCCAGGCTCCGAAACGGTCTTGGCCCCCGCCTCATCCGTGTCACATCCACAATCAGAGGACAGTGGTCTGATAAACCTCGAGGTCCTCCTCTCAACCTCGTATCCGGAAATTCTTCTAACCACTCCAGACTGACCAGCACCCTGTCAATGCGACTGCAAGACTGGCCCCTGAACCAAGTGAACATTCGATCAGTCAGTGCAAGGTCGACTAACTCCATATCCTGAATCCATGAGTTAAACTCTATTGCAGATGCCGACAACGAAACAACCCCTTTCCTCTCTTCCACCTGAGTAACCTCATTGAAGTCCCCCAGATAGCATACCGGTACTTGACATAACCCGGCTAAAAAGCTCAGCTCTTCCCATACCAATAGCTTCTCCTCCCTCACATGTGCACCATATACTAGGCAGAAAGCACAATGGAAGTTATTATTCAACAACACACCATCCACACATAAGTATCTATCCCCTTTATAACAGTTATGCATCTTAAACATTGCTTCATCCCACATCAACAGCATACCTCCCGACGCCCCTTCCGCTCCTACAAACTCCCACTTAACTGCATCATTTCCCCAAAGTTGGGCTACTTCAAACTTAGTCAAAGCTGCTTTCTTTGTCTCTAACAAGCCTAGCATACTCAGATTAAATTTCCGCCTAAAGTTCTTTACCATACTGAATTTTCCTACTCCCGCCAACCCCCTAATATTCCAAGAGCTAAAATTCATTTTAACACATTTATACACACCTTTTTTCGATTTTTCGGGCGACTTCTCCTTGCTTTTTCCTTCTGCTTCGCTAGTTTTTTCTTCTTAGCAATTGCTTCATTTTGTTCTTGCAGTATCGCCATTATGTCATCCTCCTCATCATACTGCACTGCTCCAGACTCCACAGCAAGCTCCCATGCCTTCCTGTTTTCGCACATTTCCTTAGCTCTTTTGTTTGGCGTTTCTGAGATCGCTTCACTCCCAGCATCACAACTGTTAAACTCCACGCCATTTGAACCCTCCACTTTGTCATCCTCCTCTAACTCAGACTCTGCCACTACTTCGTGAGCCTCAACTGCTTCGGACCCAGCCTCATCGCATTGTCCTGTGTTAAGGCGATCAACAAAATCACCGTACTCACCAAGACCCGAGGCAGAGCTCTCTCTAGACCAAACCACGAGCATCCCTGTTCGGTCCCGCATTGCACTTCCCTCAGTCCTCCCACCAGCGAGAGCCCCCCCTACGACTCTTCTACCCAGGACTTGTCTCGTCCCAGCAAACCCAGGCTCATCCCCATTTCCCATCTGCACCCGCGCTGCCTCCTCCCTACCAATGCCCATTGCAGGTTTCCACGACGCTGCCTGGCCGTCGTCAATCTCCACTCCGTGGCTCCCCCTCCCTTTATCGATGTTAATCATCGTCACCAGCGGCGCGTGGTCCCCATCAACATCGTCTCCAGGGGTCATCGCTCGGGGT
>NC_029788.2:100166726-100185759 GCF_000816755.2 Arachis ipaensis
AACCCCCAGCTCGGTTCCCCACCCGCGTAACCCTCTGCCCGCTCCATTGAACCCATCACCGCCAGCCTACCTCTGACCCAGTCCCCACCCGGTACAGCATGAGGAGTTGGGTTTTGGGCTTTTTGGTGATGGCCCAAGCGCACAGCCTTGGCTTTTGTATGTGTAAAGTGGGCCTCAGAGCTAGTTTTATGATTATGATTATTGGGCTTGATGCCTTCCAAGCCCCTTTCAGCCTTACTCAATAAACCAGCCCCATCCCTTATATAACCTCTATCATAATCCCAGGATATAGTCTGTTCTGATTCAATCTCCTCACTGATAGCCGGGAATCCCGTAGGATCAGCAAATTTCTCATTGGAATTAAATTCCTTACTTACTGCTGTTACCGTTTTAGAAGCTAAAAATCCGTTATTCCACTCATTCAAATCCTCTGGGAGAATGACGACTCTACCCCTCTGCTGATCGTCCTCCCTAACCGCCAAAGCCAGCAATTCCGCCCCTGCATCCCACCCCAGCCGCTGCAGGTGACTCTGATAACCATCAGCATGTCTTAAATTGTCCCCAGCTGAATGACCAGCTCCTATTGAAAAACCACGGGTTCCCGCCGAGCCATCTTTCATCACCTGCCCTGCTACCCGAGATGCATTGCTTCCCTTTTCTGTGACCAAGATATCATAACCCATCGTTCCAGCCATAACACGAACCCATTCATGAATGACATCAAAGCTGCACGTATCTATCAGGACTCGTCCAGCGCCAAATGACGAACAAGAAATTGTATCCTCATCACAACACACCACATCACCCCACAGCCTTCCAAGCTTATAGAACGTATCTTTCGACCAAACTTGTAGCGGAAGTCCGATGCACTCAAGCCACACTCTTCTCTTATCGCAGCGCACATGCTCCTCCCATCGGCTCACACTAACAAAGAATTGCAGTAGACTGTCCAGACCAGCACCAAGTGCCTTTTCCAAACTAGTAGCACTATCAAAGATCAACATGGCTTTGTACGCCCCCATATCACACACTTTAACTACGTTAGGCCACTCTGTACTTGCTATTTCTCTCAACAAACGATAGTCAATAGCTGTTGTGGCACTCCCTATGAGACTCTTCTGCAGCCAAACCAAATTATCCGGTATCACTGAGACTTCCACTTCCTTCATCCCACCATTCCCGTGGGCATCAAGAATAGTGTCCATCGATTTCATTTTTATCAAGCGATCCCCGGAGTGATCGGAACTACTACCGCAATTACCCTCATCTTCATTTGCACTCCTCCTTTCATCCAGATTTTGCTCAATCTTACCATGATCGTCTCCTCTTCCGGCTACGCTATCAATCGCTCTCCTCGGCGGTGCTTCGACGTCCCTCACCTTCTGTTGCTTTGATATGTCTCTTCTATATTTAGCCTCCCCCACAAAGATTTCCTTTCCCCTTAAACGCATGTGGTTCATGTCCGTAATTGCTTTCAAAGCCCCTCCTTTCGTTGTATACCTTATGAACGCAAACAGATAAACAATACCATTCTTCGTTTTCCTTGAGAGGTAGATGTCATTGATTCTCCCCGTCCATCCAAACAACTCAAACAATTCGTGCTTTGAGATATCACTGGGTAATCGGTCCACAAAGATAGTGAAGGATTCCTGTTCCAAACGAAGATACTGTTCGCGATTCCAAACCCTTGGATCCTTACCTAGTTGTAGTGATTGCCTAGTTCTACCCCGCCCGGTGTTTTCCCACCCCGCTCTCTCACTCTCTCGTCCTGCCATCAATTACACATCATGAGCGCTTTAATTTGAGTTTTTGAATAATGGAAGGTTATTATGACTCCTCAAACTTTTTATAAAAAAATGACTAGATTCACATGAGAGAGTATAGTAGCTTACAAGGAGTTTTAAGAAATTTTTTGATTAAATTTATTAGTCAAAATTAAAAATTGACAATAAAAATTAGCCTCAATGAAGATATACACAATGTATGCTTTTGTATTATCAAAAGAAAAAATTATTTTACTAACTTACTCTGATATTTATAAATCAATAACATTACTTTATTATTTTTATTGTGTATTACAAACTTTCTATAATTTTTTAATTTTTGTTTGTTTTTGTCGCTCATAAGGATACATGTAGTTTTATACGATCAATTTTTCAAGCTATCATGTTTTTTTTTCTTTTGAATAAAGTATGTTTTTTAATTTGTTCTTAACGTTTACAATTTTATTCAAAAATATCTCTAATATTTAGTTATATTTAATTTTATCCTTAATATTTTTAATTTGAGTCAAAATTATTCTTAGACGTTAATTTCATGTAAAATATTGGAGATAAAATTAAAAATTTCTAAGAATAGTTTTGACATAAATAAAAAATATTAAGAACAAAATTAAACAAATCAAAAACATTAAAAATAAAATTGAATGAATTAAATATTAAAAATATTTTTTAAAAAATTATAAACATTAGAAACAAAAAATATATTTTACTCTTTTCTTTTTGGTATCTAGACTATCCTGTTTATGTTTAGATTTTTTGTGCCAAATAATAACGCTAAAAATAAAGATAAATTATGGAATTATATATATCTCCAAAGATGAAGGCAAAAATTAAATCTCATCATTGGCCTAAAAGCAAAAAAAATATTAGTAAACAAATTAATGAGCTAATATTATATGCATTGTGTGCTCATACAATGATACAACATATTTTACCTTTTTGTCCTTTTATTTATTTATTATAATATTTCTTTTAAAATTTCTGCCAAAAAATTTAGGAACCATTGACTTTTCAGCTTTTTAAAAATTAATATTTTGGATTAAATAAAAAATAAAAGTATCGTGAAATTTATTTTTCTTCTACAAATATATGCTCGAAACTAATTAAGATGAAATTGGCGGCTTACATTAATTTGCTCACTATTAAAGTAGTTTACTTTTCATAGCTAACATATATATCTCTAAAAGTATGATGAATATTATAAATGTTTCTTTTTTTTTTTTAAATATTGAGGTTTGAGCTTGTTTCTATAGATAGGACAAAATAACCAAGTAAACCATGGAAACAAGATACACAGAGACTACAAATATTATTTTAAAAAAGTATAAAAAATTAATTTTTAATTAATTAATTTTAAAATTTATATTTATAATTTAAGATTTAACGTTAAGTATTTATGATAATTTTGGATTAATTAGTTCTTAAAAAAATATTAATTTAATACTTCACGTATCAATTTATCACTTAAAATTTAAGTGTAGTGTTTATATGTAACTTTAATTATTGTAATGTGTCTAATTTTAAAAGATTATTATATAGGTAATACTTTGGAGCAAAACTTCATCTATTTTACTAAGATTCGTGATAAATAGAAAATAGTTGATAAATATTATACGAAAATTCAAAAGATAATAACAAAATACATAGACAATTCGGTTTCATTTCACACTATCTATTGATGACAAAAAGACCTATATATTTACTGTTTACTATTACAAATGATCTAATTAATATTTTTTTAAAGATTAATTAATCTTATGTCAAAATTTTTGAGTATCTAATTATCATTTTTTTTTCAATAATTGCGTTATTTTTCCTTTATGCGATTTTTATTTAATTATCAATTCAAGTATTCGGAATTCTTATAGTTATGCCCCTGTTTAATTGAATTCTTATAATAACTTAAGAAATTTTAGATACGGTTAAAATAAAGTACCAAAAGCAATTAGAAACAACGTGTTATTGAAAATCCTATAATTTTTTTGTGACAATTTAAGCATTGTGTTACTGAAAATCCTATTTTATATGATAAGACTAAAATATTTTCAAGTTGACGTTCAGTTTGTTAGAAACAAGATGAAGAATAATAACTTGTTTCATATGTTCATTACCAGTTATAAAAAGATCGCAAACATATTGATAAATCCCCCAGCAGCAGCATCATTTGAAATGTTAAGATACAGTATGAGAGTTGTTTAGAGACCAAATCGTAGTTTGAAGGAAAATATTAGGAATAAACATATATAAGTAGTGAGAGTTACGTTTCAATTGAAATAATGTTCAGTTTGGTCTTTCAAATTTTTAATGCTAATTAAAATAATGCTTAATATTTAGAAATGGCCAAATTGGTTTTTAAATTTACAAAACGTCAATCTTCGTTCGTCCATAATTTGACTGTTGCTAACACTGAAGTGTTATAATGAGATCTTCACCTGTAAGGTAATGTGGCTAAAACTTAAATATAATTAAATAAGCTTCAAATACCATAGAAGTTTATAGCATTCAACGGTATAAAAAGATAGCTAACAAAAACAAGATGAAAATACTAGCTATTATTATGGAATTTCACAAATCCCACAAATTTTTCTAAAAGTGGAATTTCATTCGTATCTTATACCACCCTTTCTTACACAATCCCACAAATTTCCAACCAGCTTTTCTAGCAAGAAATCCAACCCTTTTACATGATATCCAATTATGGCGCTTTTGTTGATGATGTCTATGCCTTGAATCATCATCTAAAAGCGGTTGATAATCTTTTTGCCTCAAATAATCTAAAAGAGATTGTCTTGGCGATTTTGAATCCATAACGCAAATGTATAAGCTAAGAGGGATCTTTAGATTAATTAGATTATAACCTTTTCTGAAAAAGAAATAAGAAAAGGTAATAGAAAATTAAAGGGATTATAAGGGGCGATGCCTTCTATATAATACTAAATCATTACACAACTCTTGTTCTTTGATTTCTTCTATGTTGTCTTTTTATATTGCATGTTTTTGTTGGACCTACGACAAACTATATCTAGTAAAGTAGTAACAGAATTTGTTTTGTCTTTGTTACGTACGTGGATGGTTATTATTAATTAGTTTTAGAGTTTGTTTTACCAATTATAACTGAACTTAATTATATGAGAATCCTCACTCCATTTCGTTGCAGTAATTGTGTAGGAGCAATGTTGTAGTTTTTTGCTTTAGTTTTTGGCTGACAGATTCTGCTTGTGTTTAGAAGCAATGATACATCACCAATAAATATTATTTTCATCAGTATTTAGTTAGTAATAATTTATATTCATATTTATAGATATTTTATATACAAAAATATATAATTTATATCTATATTTATTAGAGTTTTATACACATAAATTAATACAATTTATATTCATGTTTTTTAGAATTTGTATATATAAATTAGTAAAATTTATTTATTAAAAAATAATTTAGTATTTATATTGACCAAATGATGATAAAAAATATTAAAGGTTATTCAAGGATTAGTTTTTATTATCAAGAATATCATTCCTGGGAATATAATGTCTAGAAATGAGATTACTTGGTATAAAAGATTCTTATGATTTGTTATAAAATTTAATGCTTTGGAATATTATGTAATAATTTTAGGAATGAATAAATTTTGTTTGGTTGAATTAAAATTTTTTGATCATATTATATAATATGTCAAAATTACCCTTAATCATTCAAATTAAACTATTAATAACTAAAAATTAAATATAAACCTAATTAAATATTATTACTTTTTTACATTGAATTTGTTTTTGAATTTACAAAAATATCTCTAATAACAAATATGTTTAATTAAAATTATTATATTGAATTTAAAGAACTAAACTATGATTAAGATGATGACTAAATATTATTGGATTATTATTCAATTGTTTGTGTGATTGATTTTGTTTAGCGTGCAGGAATTAATTGAATTGAAACCGGCCACACACGCGCACACACTTTGGCCCAATATCAAGTTCAGCTTGAACAAACTTTGATCCATCAAGTTGCTGAACCATATGAAAGAAAAATAAGAAATCTAGCCCAAGATCATTACAAGCTCAATCGGTAGACCACACCGAAATTCATTCACTCTACTTAGTTACTAACTAGGTAATTCAATTTCATTTCAATTTGAAACACACCACACCTCACCCATCAAACGAAACTCCCTTTTCTCTCTTTTTTCATGTCATATCACTTGAGCTTTCTGAAACAAGAAGAAAGAAAGAAAAACTTTAAAGTTAGAAAAAAGTGAAGAATAAAAAGAAAGCTTCTAATTTCAAATAAGAAAAGAAGGTCAAAGACGCTATTGCAAAAAAAGAGAAATCACATCAAAAAAGAAAATCACAAAAAGAAAATTTTTTCATTTGTGCTTCATCAAGGAGCGTCGAAAAAATCAACTGGGATAAAAGCACCGATTTGGAAAATGAAGCAAGTAAAATTGAAGGTGCTCTGTTGTAAATCAACGTTCAAAAACAAAACTTGGAGCCAAAGCAAAAATACAGGCTCATATTCAAGAAACAAGAAGAAAAAGGTTGAAAGAGAAGATTAAAGGTATGATTACATGTCACTGCATCTACCCTATCTCTCCTCTGAGAAAGCCGCTGCTGCATCTGATATTGGGAGAAGAAGACCAACAAGTGCTGAAGTAAGTTTCAAGTCTAGAAAGCTTCAGTCCTCTATTAAAGGGGTGAACGGCCAAGGATTAGAGTATTGATAAACCATTATTTTATGGTTTATCCTGTGCTAATTTTAGTGGTTTTTATCAACTCTCTACTCACTTATTCATATGATTTGCATGATTTTACAATTCCTTCCTAGTTTTGTTCTATGATTGAAAACTTGCTTCCTAAGCCTTTAATTTGTATATTTTAATTCCCCTTTGTACCATTCGATGCCGTGATCCGTGTGTTAAGTGTTTCAGGCTTTATAGGGCATGAACAGCTTAGAGGATGGAGAGGAAGCTTGCAAAAATAGAAGGAACACAAGAAACTAAGGAGACAACCAGCGAGCATCGACGCGCACGCATGCCTCACGCGTGCGCGTACCTGACGCGTACACGTAGATTGGAGTTTGCACGGAGATGTGTGCGCGTACCTGACGTGTACGCGTGACACGCGAAGATGACCAGTGACGCGTACGCATGACTGACGCGTACGCGTGACATGCGCGACCTGCAGAAATTGCAGAAAACGCTGGAGGCGATTTCGGGCCGAGTTTGGACCCAGAAACACAGACTAGAGACAGGGGACAAACAGAGACTCAACACACATTCTCATTAGCATAGTTTTTAGTTTTAGTTTTAAATCTTAGAGAGAGAGAAATCACTTCTTCCTCTAGGTTTTCTTTTACATTCATAGATTTCTAGTTTATGCTTTTGCTTGGGATATTGGGAAGAGTCATTACCTCCGTTGAAGTTGCTATTCTAGTTTGTTTCCTTATTCCCTCACTCTTCCATATCCTTAATTTCTGTTCAGAGTTACAATTGGATTGTTTTTAGAATTTATTAATGCATGAAGTATTTTTCCAATTAAATTTTATTATTGTTTAATTGCTTCCAATTGTTTTTAATTACTATGTTTCCTTTTTACTTCTCTTATAAAACAACGAAGATGGTATTCATGTTGACAGAGTAGACTCCTAACTTGACTTGGGGGTTGATTAAGAGGAGACCCTTGAGTTGGAATGCTCAAGTGATTAGTTAAATTGGAAGTTGTTGGCTAATTCTCTATTTACTAACGCTAGTTCTTCCCAAGGGAGAGGATTAGGACTTGCGAATAAGAGTTAGCTCAATCACTTGAATTTCCTTTATTTAGTAAGGGTTAACTAAGTGAAAACAACAACCTCTTGATACTACACTGGAGAAAATCCAACAAGGATAGAACTTCCGATTAATCATACCACCGGTCAAGGCTTTTATTTGATTATACAAATTCTCAATTATTTATTTTTCTGTTTTTCAACTCTTAAAAATTCTCGGAAACCTCCTGATTAATAAGATAGCACTCTTTTGTCAACTCGTTGGGAGACAACCTGGGATTCATACTCCTAGTATTTTTATTCTAATTTTGTGACAACCCTTCTAAATTGATAAGCGGATTTTGGCTGGTTAAGAACTGTACTTGCAATGTATCCCTTATATTAATTTCTTAATCGGCCAATTTCCGCCACGTCAATTTTTGGTGCCGTTTCCGGGGAGTTGCAAACGTGTGCCTTATTATTGGTTATTGTAAATATTTGCTTTTGCTTGTTTATTTGTTTTTGTTTTTAATTTTTTTTATTAGCTACTATGAATTCTCACCCCTGTCACTATGAATTTAGTTCCAATGTTGTTGTAAGGAATGGGAGCTATAATGAGAACAGACATCAAGGTTGGAACAATCAAAGATGGGAGGAGCCACCAGGATTTGATCAACCCTCTTGGCAACAACCCCCTCCAATGCACTATAACCAAGCACCATCCTATGATGCATACTAAGACCATAGTTATGGTGGACCCTTTCGTGACAACCAACCTCCACCAAATTACTATGGTCAAGAGTCATTCTGAGGTGCGTACCAAAACGATAGCTATGGTGAATCCCCTTGTAGTTACCAACAAGCCCCACCATATCCTTATGAACCACCTCCTCAACATAACTCTGAACCACCATACTCACAAGCACCTTACCACCAAACACCCCCATATGACCCTAATCCTTATCCACCATACCAACCACCCTATGAGCCATATGAACCATACATAGAGTCACCCCACTTCCAACCCAGCTACTCCCAGGAACCACCACCTCCTTATACACCATGTCCATATCCATGCATCCAAGAGCCATATGATCCTAATCATGCAATTCGAGCGCAACAAGAATCAAAGGATCGTCTCAAGGATTCAATGGATCAATTTCATGCAACTCTTCATCAACCGGAGCAAGCGATAAACTGGCTAGCTTCCTAACATTTGGACAATCAAGGAATCCCCATGGCTTTATGTGGAGAATCGAATAAAGAACATAATAGGAGGGAGGCACCAGAAACTCCAGTAGACAGTGAGAGGCATGATTTTGTATTAGAACAACTGAAAGAAGCTACGCTTGCCAGAGAAGAGGTGGAAGTAGTTGAAGATCTAGGCGATGCTGAACCTCCATGGAAATCGAGAATTGTAGAGAATTTCGCAAAGAAGTTTGAGATTGATGCTAAGGAGGATAGTGCACAACCTCCAAGGCATATACCTTATGAAGAATTAGACGGAACAGATCAAGAAGCAAATTCCCTTGGCAATGATGATCATGAATCAAGCTCTCCTAGTGATGAACTTGCATCCGCAATTGAACTCCTTAAGCTTGAAGAACCTTCCCCAAGTGAATATGAAGATGATGTGGAGGTAGACTTTTCTCAACCCCAACTTATGACTTGAGTGATGGAGAAGTAGAAGACTTTGATCAAGACGTGGTTGCAATTGAAGAGGTTTGCAAGAAGGTGGAAGAATTCACAGAAGAGTACAAGGGAGTGGAGCTTGAAAGACCGCTAGAAACACCTCTCCCAAGGCCATTACCGTCCAATACAAACTTCAAGTGGGTAAAATCCTTAGCCTTTATCTTTACTTTCCCACTTGAATATGGTTTGCTTGAAACAGATGGTCAGCTTAGAGCTCTTTGTGGCTTTAAGAGTAAGAGGGAGATGGTTAGTGACAAGAGTTGGCATGCAAGGTTCAACAATGTTCCACGCTCCAAATTGAAGTATAAGGATTGGTATAGAACTCGACTGAATGGGTCTCAGAAGATGTTTGGGTATCTATTTGGGTATCTTAGTGGGAATTCAGATTGCATAACACCCGATTGGAACAATGTGGATCAGAGCAAAGACGGGTACAACAGTAAGGTTTGGGATCCTGGAATTCATTATGATAATCAACACCCCTGGAGCTTTGTCACTTGCTTTAACGTGCTCGAAGGCTTTATGTGCCTAGTTTGGGACTCTGGAGGTTATTGGAATTGCAAACATTGGTGGAGATTCCTGGAAGAGTTCAAGCATAAGCCGCCCTGACAAGGAACTCACCAAATGTCCAACTTAAGGACTTTAACTAAAAGTGCTAGGTGGGAGACAACCCACTATGGTATGATCGTTCTTTTTCACTCTTAGTTTTATTTTGTTTTTCTTTATTCTTAGTTTTTTTTTTCATTCTATTTTTTCTTAGTGGTCATTCATAATGTCTGCATCAGCATCTGCATTTTGCATTATGCATATTGCATAAAAAAAAGGGGGGGGGGGCACACGACGCGCAAGCATCGCTGACGCGTATGCGCCATATGTGCGTACGAGACATTGGAGAATTGAATAGAGAGTTGCGCGGGAGCAGGGCTGGAGATGTGCTTTAGGCACAAACACACCCATACGTGCGCGTCCCCAACGCGTACGCGTCGCTTGCAAGATCAGCCCTCCACGCGTATGCGTCACTCACGCGTACGTGTGACCCTGCAAATCGGTGTAAACAGGTGTATGGACAGAGAGTTATGATGGTGTGGGGCTGGAACTGTGCTGGGAGCACAAGTCTTATCACGCGTACGCATCCTTAACGCGTACGCATCGTTTTCCCATCCAGGCTATCCTCGCGTGCGCGTCCCTGACGTGCACGCGTCGTTTAAAATTTTTTACCCATGTGCGTATTAGACAGAGAGTTGTGCGTGTGCGAGGCTGCCTTTGCGCCATTTGCCCAACCCATGTCATGCGTATGCGTCCCGGACGCGTACGCGTCGATCGAAAATAGCGTGCCCCACGCGTACGCGTGAAGCACGCGTATGCGTCGCATGCGACGCACTACTAAAACACCTCAGCGCCTGGTTTCAACCTCTCCCTCCCCAAATCCTAATTATCTTTTCACTATCATTCTTTCTTCTTTCTTCTTCCTTCTTTCTTCTTTATTTCTTTCTTACTTTCTACTACTTTCTTCCTCCCTTATTCTTCTTCTTCATCCAAGTTCCTTTCTTCTTTTCCCCTTTTAACCTTTTTATTTTTACTTTAATTTATATTTCCTTCTTCTTTATTTTTATTTTTATTTCATTATCTATAATTTTCTTTTCTTTCTTCTTCCATGCATTCTTTTACTTGGTGTTTCGTATTTAATTGGGTGATTGTTTTCTTCTATATTTTGCTTGTGGATATATTAAAGAATGATTTGACAATTACTATTAATTTTTGGGTGGCATGCATGTTGGATTTCATACTTTCCCTAACATATTTTACATGCATACCAAGTGTTCGTGAAAAGTTCATATGGCACTATGAATTCTTATTTATTCTATTCTTTTACTCTACTGCCTGTTTTTCACAAAATCATTCCCAATTTTTATTAATTAAATTTAATTGTCAACACAAATGTGATTGTTAGTTTGTTACATTGGATAATCAAATTAAGCTCTTAATGCTTGATCTATGCTACTCATACCTTTACTGACATGCTGATAAACATCTCGCATCTAATTGGCTTAATTTATCATGCTATATTTTCATTGATGTCCTAATTACATGGAAGCGCGACCATGTGTTTACGAGATTCTTCTTTACCTTGGCATTGATTATCACTTGTACTGTCCTCCTCCTTGCTATAACTCTTGGCTTTACATGTTACTTTCCTTTTTCCTTTTCAGGATGGCTACCAAGAAGGGTAAAGAGAAAGCTGCTCCCAAACCACCGGCAAGGAGAGGAACAAAAAGAGCGCTAGCTGTGGGACCACCCTCAACAGCAGTCAATCCATCAACAAAGCGGGTCAAGAGGATCATCAAAGTCAATGAAACCGAAAAGGCCTTTCCAGCAAGGGACACTGCGCGGTTCACTAACCGCTACTGTGAGCAGATGTTCCCCATCCTAGCTGAGAGGAACTACAACAATGAGCACCTACTCATCCTCCCTTCCCACATTGTTGATTTTGTAGAGCCTCGGATCGAGCGCAAACAATGGGGATTCTTACGAAGGCAGCCACGGCAGGTCAATCTCTTGGGTAGTTAAATTCTACTCCAATTTTCACATGCCAGCCCTACAGTATGTCTATGTCCGTGAGAAGCAAGTCCCTTTATCCAAGGGGCCATTCAACGAGCTTTAGATCTCTCCCCTACTCCAGAAGGATTGGACGCATACCAAGAAGCCTCTGTCAAGTGCCAGACATACCAATTCGACTGGGACACCGTCCTCAGAGTTATAGCATAACCTGGCAACAGATGGACCTATGGATACCATCGATCCCGACCTAAGGGCATATTAGCTTTAGAACTTACCTTGGAGGCTCGAGTGTGGGCCCAGATTATGTCCCACTACGTCTTTTCGAGCACTCACGAGTCCTCATTCACTGCAGACATGGCTGTTCTCCTCTAGTGTATCCTCACAGATCAGCCTCTCAACTTACCGAGACACCTCCGGCATGCCATGGGACATGTACAGATTACGGCAACCTACCCTTTTTCACCTTGGTTTCAGATCTAGTCTCAGCAGCCGAAGTCTCCTACAGAGCTGGGGACACCAAGGCCATGATTCCATGGGATGATCAGTATATCCCCAACGGGAAGTACATCAGACCCCCAGTAGCCACTACCAGCCGGATTGCAAACCCGGTCGGAGATATTCCTTCCCCTTTCACATCACAAGCACCCTCAACAAATCAGTTGCTCCTTCAGAGGTTGGACCGGCTAGACCGGCAGGCAAAGCAAATGAAGCGCCGTAACAAGCGCCGATTTACATACCTCAATGAGCTGATTGTTGGCAACCACCCACCTAAAGAAGAACCAGACACTCCGGACTCCACTTCACCTACTAGCACTAGGAGCCATGAAGACCCTGACTGTGGAAATGCTGTTACCAGCCCCCCCTTTGTTCCTGACTGATGGCACCAAGGACGGTGCCAAGCTTTAAGTGTGGGGAGGTCGGTCAGTACCTGACTTCCAGAGGTAACTGCTTTTTCTTAACACTAATAGGTTTTTTTTATTAGATAGGATAGATTGCATAGTAGTAAGTGTTTTCATGTATGTTTGATGAGCGGATAATTTATACGCTTTTTGACATTGTTTTTAGTATGTTTTTAGTAGTATCTAGTTACTTTTAGGGATGTTTTCATTAGTTTTTATGTTAAATTCACATTTCTGGACTTTACTATGAGTTTGTGTGTTTTTCTGTGATTTCAGGTATTTTCTGGCTGAAATTGAGGGACTTGAGCAAAAATCAGATTCAGAGGTTGAAGAAGGACTGCTGATGCTGTTGGATTCTGACCTCCCTGCACTCAAAGTGGATTTTTTGGAGCTACAGAACTCGAAATGGCGCGCTTCCAATTGCGTTGGAAAGTAGACATCCAGGGCTTTCCAGAAATATATAATAGTTCATACTTTGTCCAAGTTTAGATGACGCAAACTGGCGTTCAACGCCAGTTCTCTACCCAATTCTGGCGTCCAGCGCCAGAAAATGATAAAAAACCAGAGTTGAACGCCAGAAATGGATCAAAACCTGGCGTTCAACTCCACAAATGGCCTCTGCATGTGGAAAGTTAAAGCTCAGCCCAAGCACACACCAAGTGGGCCCCGGAAGTGGATTTATGCATCAATTACTTACTTTTGTAAACCCTAGTAGCTAGTTTATTATAAATAGGACATTTTACTATTGTATTAGACATCCTGGATCCTGGATTGTATTCTGATCCTGTGATCACGTTTTAGGGGGCTGGCCATTCGACCATGCCTGGACCTTTCACTTATGTATTTTTAACGGTAGAGTTTCTGCACTCCATAGATTAAGGTGTGGAGCTCTGCTGTTCCTCAAAGATTAATGCAAAGTACTACTGTTTTCTATTCAATTCATCCTATTTCGCTTCTAAGATATTCATTCGCCAAGAGGGTGGGATGCAGCCATTGACCACGGTGATGCCTCCAGATGATTAGCCATGCAGTGACAACGCATCGGACCATTTTCACAAAGAGGATGAAAAGTAGCCATTGACAATGGTGATGTATCACATAAAGCCGGCCATGGAAAGGAGTAAGACTGATTGGATGAAGATAGCAGGAAAGCAGAGGTTCAGAGGAATGAAAGCATCTCTATTCGCTTATCTGAAATTCTCACCAGTGATTTACATAAGTATTTCTATCCCTATTTTATTAATCACTTTCGAAAACTCCATTATTATTTTATATTCGCCTGACTGAGATTTACAAGGTGACCATAGCTTGCTTCATACCAACAATCTCCGTGGGATTCGACCCTTACTCACGTAAGGTATTACTTGGACGACCCAGTGCACTTGCTGGTTAGTTGTGCGAAGTTGTGAACCATGGTATTGGCATCATGTTTTTTGGCGCCATTACCAGGGAAAGAAAGAGCGATAAATTTTACATAATTAAAGTGTAATCACAATTTCTGCGCACCAAGTTTTTGGCGCCGTTGCCGGGGATTGTTTGAGTTTTTGGCAAGCTTTTGGTCCGGTAACATCAGTGCCAAGTTTGATCCGGCAACAGCACCAAGTTTTTGGCGCCGTTGCCGGGGATTGTTCGAGTTTGGACAACTGACGGTTCATGTTGTTGCTCAGATTAGGTAATTTTCTTTTTGTTTTCTTTTCAAAAATTTTTCAAAAATATTTCAAAATTTTCTCACCTGTTTTCAAAAAAAAAAATATAATAAAAATAATGTTTTCAAAAATAAATTATTCTATGGCTTCAAAATTTTTGAGAATGAATTCTAGTGTTTCATGAAGGCAAGTTACATATTTGATAAGTAATGAGCAGTATATTCTGATATCTTTCTGAAGCTTGGCTGGCCATTGGCCATGTCTAGTGTTTTGGACCGGAGCTTTCATTGAAAGCTTGGCTGGCTAGTGAGCCATGTCTAATTCCTGGACTGAAGCTTTATACTAAGAATGCAAGATTCCTGGAATTCATATTAAAAATTTTGGAATCCTTATTTTTCTTTTTCAATTAATTTTTCAAAAAATCCAAAAAATCAGAAAATCATAAAAATCAAAAATATTTTTCTGTTTCTTGTTTGAGTCTTGAGTCATGATATAAGTTTGGTGTCAATTGCATGTGCATCTTGCATTTTTCGAAAATTCTCATGCATTCATAGTGTTCTTCATGATCTTCAAGTTGTTCTTGGTAAGTCTTCTTGTTTGATCTTTGCATTTGCATGTTTTGTGTGTTTTCTTATTTTTCATATGCATTCTGGAATTCTTAGTGTCTAAGCATTAAAGAATTCTAAGTTTGGTGTCTTGCATGTTTTCTTTGCATTAAAAATTTTTCAAAAATATGTTCTTGATGTTCATCATGATCTTCAAAGTGTTCTTGGTGTTCATCTTGACATTCATAGTGTTCTTGCATGCATTCCTTGTTTTGATTCAAAAATAAAAGAGAAAAACATGAAAATGATGTTTTTAATTTTTCTCTCTCATCATAAAAATTCAAAAATAAAAAAAAAATTTTTTTCCCTTTTCTCTCATCAAATTCGAAAATTTGGATTGACTTTTTCAAAAAAATTTTAAAATCAAGTTGTTTCTTATGAGTCAAATCAAATTTTCAATTTGAAAATCTTATATTTTTCCAAATCTTTTTCAAAAATCAAATCTTTTTCAAATTTCTTAGTTATTTTCGAAAATTATAAAAATATTTTTCAAAAATCTTTTTCTTATTTTTATATCAAATTTTCGAAAATAACAATAACAATTAATGTTTTGATTCAAAAATTTCAAGTTTGTTACTTACTTGTTAAGAAAGATTCAAACTTTAAGTTCTAGAATCATATATTGTGATTTCTTGTGAATCAAGTCATTAATTGTGATTTTAAAAATTAAATCTTTTTCAAAAACTAATTTTTATCATATCTTTTCAAAAATATCTTCTTATCTTATTCTTTTCAAAAATATCTTTTCTAACCTCCTATCTTCTTATCTTTTCAAAATTGATTTTCAAATTTGTTTCAACTAACTAACTAACTTTTTGTTTATTTCTTAACTTTTTCAAAACTACCTAACTAACTCTCTCTCTCTAATTTTCAAAAATATCTCCCCCCCTTTTTCAAAATTTCTTTTTTATTTAATTATTTTAATCTTTGATTTTAAAAATTTTCGAAAATTACTAACCTTTTTCAAAAACTATTTTCAAAAATCACTAACTCTTTTTCAAAAATTATTTTCGAAATTTTCCCTCTCTCATCTTATTCTATTTATTTATTCATCTACTAACATCTCTCCCTCACCCACCAAAAATCCGAACCCTCTCTCTCTCTTTCTGAGTTCAGATTTTTCTCTTCTTCCTTTCTACTAACAATAAGGAACCTCTTTACTGTGACATAGAGGATTCCTCTTCTTTTCTTTTTCTCTTCTCTTTCTTATTTGCAGATCTGTGATACTGTTAAGACTAACGGAGTAGATCCTAAAGTCTACAGGCTCATGCTTTTCCCATTTGCTGTAAGAGACAGAGCTAGAATATGGTTGGACTCTCAACCTAAGGATAGCCTGAACTCTTGGGATAAGCTGGTCAAGGCTTTCCTAGCCAAGTTCTTTCCTCCTCAAAAGCTGAGCAAGCTTAGAGTGGATGTTCAAATCTTCAGACAAAAAGAAGGTGAATCCCTCTATGAAGCTTGGGAGAGATACAAAGGACTAACCAAAAAGTGTCCTTCTTACATGCTTTCAGAATGGACCATCCTGGATATATTCTATGATGGTCTGTCTGAGTTATCTAAGATGTCATTGGACACTTCTGCAGGTGGATTCATTCACCTAAAGAAAACGCCTGCAGAAGCTCAAGAACTCATTGACATGGTTGCAAATAACCAGTTCATGTACACTTCTGAAAGGAATCCTGTGAATAATGGGACGCCTATGAAGAAGGGAGTTCTTGAAGTTGATACTCTGAATGCCATATTGGCTCAGAACAAAATATTGACTCAGCAAGTCAATATGATTTCCCAGAGCCTGAATGGAATGCAAGCTGCATCCAACAGTACTCAAGAGGCATCTTCTGAAAGAAGCTTATGATCCTGAGAACCCTGCAATAGCAGAGGTGAATTACTTAGGTGAACCTTATGGAAACACCTATAACTCATCATGGAGAAATCATCCAAATTTCTCATGGAAGGATCAAAAGCCTCAACAAGGCTTTAATAATGGTGGAAGAAACAGGTTTAACAATAATAAACCTTTTCCATCATCCACTCAGCAACAGACAGAGAACTCTGAACAAAATACTTCTAATTTAGCAAACTTAGTCTCTGATCTATCTAAGGCCACTGTAAGTTTCATGAATGAAACAAGGTCTTCCATTAGAAATCTGGAAGCACAAGTGGGCCAGCTGAGTAAAAGGATCACTAGAATACCTCCCAGTACTCTCCCAAGCAATACAGAAGAGAATCCAAAAGGAGAGTGCAAGGCCATTGACATAAGCACCATAGCCGAACCTGTAAGGGAAGGAGAGGACGTGAATCCCAAGGAGGAAGACCTCCTGGGACGTCCAGTGATCAATAAGGAGCTTCCAAGGGCATTTTACATGCCTAATGGGTGCAGGGATGTAAATCCTTGACACCTCCGGATCTGTGGACCCCACAGGATCATCTCAGGATCTGTGGACCCCACAGGATCCCCACCTACCTCCACTCACTTCTTCTCACCCATCTTTCACACAATCCCATAAACACTCTCCCCCAAAACTCTTCACCAATCACCTCAATCTCTCTTCCCCATCACCTCTTCACCACTCACATCCATCCACTCTTCCCCATAAACCTACCTCATAAACCCCACCTACCTTCAAAATTCAAAACCAATTTCCCACCCAAACCCACCCATATGGCCGAAACCTTCCCCCCCTCCCTTCCCTATATAAAGCCCTCCATTCTTCTTCAAATTCACACAACACAACCCCTCTATACCCTTCTTGGCCGAACCACATCACCTTCTCCCTCTCTTCCGTTTCTTCTTCTTCTTCATCTATTCTTTCTTCTCTTGCTCGAGGGCAAGCAAAATTCTAAGTTTGGTGTGGTAAAAGCATAAGCTTTTTGTTTTTCCATTACCATTGATGGCACCTAAGACCGGAGAATCCTCTAGAAAGGGGAAAGGGAAGACAAAAGCTTCCACATCCGAGTCATGAGAGATGGAAAGATTCATCTCCAAAGCCTATCAAGACCACTTCTATGATGTTGTGGCCAAGAAGAAGGTGATCCCTGAGGTCCCTTTCAAACTCAAAAGAAATGAGTATCCGGAGATCCGACATGAAAATTCAAAGAAGAGGTTGGGAAGTTCTAACAAACCCCATCCAACAAGTCGGCATCCTAATGGTTCAAGAGTTCTATGCCAATGCATGGATCACCAAGAACCATGATCAAAGTAAGAACCCGGATCCAAAGAACTATGTTACAATGGTTCGGGGGAAATACTTAGATTTTAGTCCGGAAAATGTGAGGTTGGCGTTTAACTTGCCTATGATGCAAGGAGATGAACGCCCCTACACTAGAAGGGATTGGAGAAGAGGTGGAAGTTCATGAGATTATACCTCAAGAACTCTACAAGGTGGCTGACAAGTCCTCCACTATGGCAAGGCTAGCCTTTCCTCACCTCATTTGCCACCTATGCAATTCAGCTGGGATTGACATAGAGGGAGATATCCTCATTAAAGAGGAAAAGCCCATCACTAAGAAGAAGATGGAGCAAGCAAGAGAGCCCAGTCATGGAACTCAAGAGGCGCAAGAACCTTATCACCATGAGATTCCGGAAACGCCTCAAATGCACTTTCCTCCACAAAACTATTGGGAGCACATCAACACCTCCCTAGAAGAATTGAGTTCCAATATGGGACAACTAAGGGTGGAACATCAAGAGCACTCCATTATGCTCCATGATATAAGAGAAGATCAAAAAGCAATGAGGGAGGAGCAACAAAGACAAGGAAGAGACATAGAAGAGCTCAAGGACATCATTGGTTCCTCAAGAAGGAAACGCCACCATCACTAAGGTGGATTCATTCCTTGTTTTTGCTTTTTCTGTTTTTCGTTTTCTATGTTATGTGCTTATCTATGTTTGTGCCTTCATTACATGATCATTAGTAGTTAGTAACTTTGTCTTAAAGTTATGAATGTCCTATGAATCCATCACCTCTCTTAAATGAAAAATGTTTTAAAATCAAAAGAACAAGAAGTACATGAGTTTCAAATTTATTCTTGAACTTAGCTTAATTATATTGATGTGGTGACAATGCTTCTTATTTTCTGAATGAATGCTTGAACAGTGCATATAT
>NC_029788.2:100185796-100194977 GCF_000816755.2 Arachis ipaensis
TCAATAACACTATCTGAACTCTGAGTTCCTATAGATGCCAATCATTCTGAACCTCAATGGATAAAGTGAGATGCCAAAACTATTCAAGAGGCAAAAAGCTACAAGTCCCGCTCATTTAATTGGAGCTATGTTTCATTGATAGTTTGGAATTTATAGTATATTCTCTTCTTTTTATCCTATTTGATTTTCAGTTGCTTGGGGACAAGCAACAATTTAAGTTTGGTGTTGTGATGAGCGGATAATTTATACGCTTTTTGACATTGTTTTTACTATGTTTTTAGTAGTATCTAGTTACTTTTAGGGATGTTTTCATTAGTTTTTATGTTAAATTCACATTTCTGGACTTTACTATGAGTTTGTGTGTTTTTTTGTGATTTCAGGTATTTTCTGGCTGAAATTGAGGGACTTAAGCAAAAATCAGATTCAGAGGTTGAAGAAGGACTGCTGATGCTGTTGGATTCTGACCTTCCTGCACTCAAAGTAGATTTTCTGGAGCTACAGAACTCGAAATGGCGCGCTTCTAATTGCGTTGGAAAGTAGACATCCAGGGCTTTCTAGCAATATATAATAGTCCATACTTTGCCCAAGTTTAGACGACGCAAACTGGCGTTCAACACCAGTTCTCTACCCAATTCTGGCGTCCAGCGCCAGAAAAGGATCAAAAACCAGAGTTGAACGCCAGAAATGGATCAAAACCTGGCGTTCAACTCCACAAATGGCCTCTGCATGTGGAAAGTTAAAGCTCAGCCCAAGCACACACCAAGTGGGCCCCGGAAGTGGATTTATGCATCAATTACTTACTTCTGTAAACCCTAGTAGCTAGTTTATTATAAATAGGACATTTTACTATTGTATTAGACATCTTGGATCCTGGATTGTATTTCTGATTCTGTGATCACATTTTAGGGGGCTGGCCATTCGGCCATGCCTGGACCTTTCACTTATGTATTTTTAACGGTAGAGTTTCTGCACTCCATAGATTAAGGTGTGGAGCTCTGCTGTTCCTCAAAGATTAATGCAAAGTACTATGTTCTACTTGTTGGTTGAAAAATAATAAGTTCTTTTTAGGACCCTATTTTTGAAAAAAAAATATTTTTCATTAATTCAAAATAAAATTCTGTGTTAAACTTGCTTGAAGATTGTAAATTGGAACATGAATTATAGCTAAAAGAACACACAACCTGTGAGATTTGAGCTTAATTACATGGTTACATTATTTAACCATAACATTTTATTCTTGTGTGTTCCCTTCTCTATAATTGTAATCTAGATTTTGTTCCATTCTATATGTCCAATGTTTAGTGTATTTATATGTATGGACATGATTGAGGCCATCATTTATTAGCTCACTTATCCCAAAAAACCTACCCTTTCAATTACCTTTGTTGGCCACTTTGAGCCTTTTAATCTCCATTTATTCTGTATATTACCACATCACTAGCCTTAAGCAGAAAGACAAATTAATTACTCCAAATCGAATCTTTGATTAGCTTAAGATAGAGATTGTGTGTCAATTAAGTGTGGGAAAACTATGGAAACTTAGGTTGATAAGAAAGTGTTGAATTTTATTGACAAGATATTGAGAAATTGGGTACCTACTCATGTGAGACCAGAAAAATTAAAACACCATGTGCATTGATATGTTATGTTCAACAAAAAAAAATACTTTTCTTGCATTTTAATATTCAAAATAAATAAATAAATAGGGGACAAAATTATCCCAAGGTTAAGTTTAATAAAAGATCAATGTATATATGGTTAAATTAAAGAAAAACTAATACATGAGTATGTAATGTAAAAGTGGAAATTTTGGGTAGCTAAGCATGATTCTAGAATTGTATAGAGAGTGTGTGTATGAGTAAGTAAGAGCTTAGGTTAATCAAGGATTCAATTTATAGCTCACTTAGCCATACATATATCCTCACCCTTACCTTAGCCCCATTACAAACTTGAAAAGACCTCATGATGTTTGCATTAATACATTAAATATTTGTTGATTGGTTAGTTGAAGAACAAAGTTTTAGAAAGCATGACTAGAGAAGACTAGAGTGGAATACCCTATACACTTGAGAGACTAGAGTGCATATACTACCAGTGAGGGTTCAATGCTTAGTTCTATGTTCCCTGCTTTCATGGGCTATCTTCTTACAAGTTTACTTGCTCCTTATTGTATGATTTGAATTAGTGAAATTTGGTTTATGTTTGTCTTGGAGAACTTGTTTGCTTTTAACCAAGTAGGTAGAAACATCTTAGCATATAGTTGCATTCATTCATAGGTTCATTGCATTACATGAGTCTTACCTTCCCCTATTCATTCTTTTTGTCTCCTTGAACTTAGCATGAGGACATGCTAATGTTTAAGTGTGGAGAGTTTGATAAACCAATATTTTATGGTTTATCCTGTGCTAATTTGAGTGGTTTTTATTAATTATCTACTCACTTATTCATATGATTTGCATGATTTTACAATTCCTTCCTAGTTTTGTTCTATGATTGAAAACTTGCTTCCTAAACCTTTAATTTGTATGTTTTAATTCTCCTTTGTACCATTCGATGCCGTAATCCGTGTGTTAAGTGTTTCAAGCTTTATAGGGCATGAATAGCTTAGAGGATGGAGAGGAAGCTTGCAAAAATGGAAGGAACACAAGAAACCAAGGAGACAACCAGCAAGCATCGACGCGCTCGCATGGCTCACGCGTGTGCGCGATTTGGAGAAATTCATAGTGACGCGTGCGCGTACCTGACGCATACGCGTGGATTGGAGTTTGCACGGAGATGCGTGCACGTGCCTGACACGTACGCGTGACACGCGTGACCTGCAGAAATCGCAGAAACACTGGGGCGATTTTGGGCCGAGTTTAGACCCAGTTTTTGGCCCAGAAACACAGACTAGATCCAGGGAACAAGCAGAGACTCAACACACATTCTCATTAGCATAGTTTTTAGTTTTAGTTTTGAATCTTAGAGAGAGAAATCACTTCTTCCTCTAGGTTTTCTTTTACATTCATAAATTTCTAGTTTATGCTTTTGCTTGGGATATTGAGAAGAGTCATTACCTCCGTTGAGGTTGCTATTCTAGTTTGTTTCCTTATTCCCTTACTCTTCCATATCCTTAATTTCTGTTCAATGTTACAATTGGATTGTTTTTAGAATTTATTAATGCATGAAGTATTTTTTCAATTATATTTTATTATTGTTTAATTGCTTCCAATTGATTTTAATTACTATGTTCCCTTTTTACTTCTCTTATAAAACAACGAAGATGGTATTCATGTTGATAGGTAGACTCCCAACTTGACTTGGGGGTTAATTAAGAGGAGACCCTTGAGTTGGAATGCTCAAGTGATTAGTTAAATTGGAAGTTGTTGGCTAATTCTCTATTTACT
The DNA here is from genome assembly GCF_000816755.2 of Arachis ipaensis. Taxonomy (NCBI): domain Eukaryota; kingdom Viridiplantae; phylum Streptophyta; class Magnoliopsida; order Fabales; family Fabaceae; genus Arachis; species Arachis ipaensis. The sequence goes on from NC_029788.2 coordinate 100,189,183, forward strand.
AACGCTAGTTCTTCCCAATGGAGAGGATTAGGACTTGCGAATGAGAGTTAGCTCAATCACTTGACTTTCCTTTATTTAGTAAGGGTTAACTAAGTGAAAACAACAACCTCTTGATACTACAATTGAGAAAATCCAACAAGGATATAACTTCCGATTAATCATACCCTCGGTCAAGGCTTTTATTTGATTATACAAATTCTCAATCATTTATTTTTCTGTTCTTCAACTCTTAAAAATTCTCGAAAACTTTCTGACTAATAAGATATCACTCTTTTGTCAACTCGTTGGGAGACGACCTGGGATTCATACTCCTAGTATTTTTATTCTAATTTTGTGACAACCCTTCTAAAGTGATAAGCGGATTTTTGCTGGTTAAGAACTGTACTTGCAACGTATCCCTTATATTAATTTCTTAATCAGCCAATTTCTGCCACGTCAAGTATGGAGTGAAGAGCACAAATATTTGGGTTCCCATATTTCATTGAGTTGTTTATTCTTCTCCTTCATATTTTTCATTGAATATTTCTTTTTCTCAATTTAGTCTTTCTGTGTTTCAATGGTAAAAGGAAAATTGGTGAGGTTTGTAAGTAAAAGCCATTGAGTGGTAAAAGACAAAGAGTTAGACTTGGAGAAAAAGCCTAAATTATTTCAGAAATTATTTGTATTTATTTTTGTTTTGTGTCATGATTCTGAGGGAATTTCCTTACAAGTTGGGGTAGCACTTTGTTATTAAAAAGCTAGGGTGAGTTTCTAGTCAAGTCTAGTTTGGGTTAGAAATTAGACTTGTCCCATATAGGATTGGATAGAATCCTATGGAGAATTTGTGATTGTAATTTGTTGAAAAGATAGTGAAATTTCATCATTATTGTAATGAAGACTGAATGTAGGCTACGTTGCACTGAGTAGTTAAACCAGAATACATTTGTGTGTTGAAAATGTTTTCAAAGTTAAAACTGAAAATACTAAAAATAAAAAAAAATGTTTTTAACTTTGTTCTTTTTTTTGAAAATATTTTTGTTAAAAATATTTTTAAAATGTTTAATCAATTATATTTCATGTCTTATTTTCATTTTCATCGAAAATGAAAATGGAAACACTCAAATTAATCTATCCCGTAATTGTGTAGCCTTGAAAGTATGGTCATAATATTCTAGATGCCATTCATGCCAATACAAGCGCAAAAATATCTTTTCAATCTTATAATAATTGAGTTCAACTCTTTGTAGTACTTTACTTGTGAAGTATATATGTTGTTGCTCTCTTTCTTCCTCTTAGATAAGGATTGTTGCTACAGCTTTGGCGACTACAACTAGATAAATTACCAGCTCATCCCTGACTTTGGGGTTGTTAATATTAAAGGTTGAGTTAGATATGCTTTGAATTCTTGAAATGTCCTTTCACACTTGATGAGCGGATAATTTATACGCTTTTTGGCATTGTTTTTAGTATGTTTTTAGTAGGATCTAGTTACTTTTAGGGATGTTTTTATTAGTTTTTATGTTAAATTCACATTTCTGGACTTTACTATGAGTTTGTGTGTTTTTCTGTGATTTTAGGTATTTTCTGGCTGAAATTGAGGGACTTGAGCAAAAATCAGATTCAGAGGTTGAAGAAGGACTGTTGATGCTGTTGGACTCTGACCTCCCTGCACTCAAAGTAAATTTTCTGGAGCTACAGAACTCAAAATGGCGCGCTTCCAATTGCGTTGGAAATTAGACATCCAGGGCTTTTCAGCAATATATAATAGTCCATACTTTGGCCGAGTTTAGATGACGTAAAAGGGCGTTGAACGCCAGTTCTACGCTGCTGTCTGGAGTTAAACGCCAGAAACACGTCACAAACCAGAGTTGAACGCCAGAAATACGTTACAACCTGGCGTTCAACTCCAGAAAGAGCCTCTACACGTGTAACATTCAAGCTCAGCCCAAGCACACACCAAGTGGGCCCCGGAAGTGGATTTATGCATCAATTACTTACTTCTGTAAACCCTAGTAGCTAGTTTATTATAAATAGAACTTTTTACTATTGTATTGGACATCTTGGGACGTCTGGTTCTTAAATCATGGGGGCTGGCCATTTGGCCATGCCCGAACTTTTCACTTATGTATTTTTAACGGTAGAGTTTCTACACTCCATAGATTAAGGTGTGGAGCTCTACTGTTCCTCTTGAATTAATGCAAAGTACTACTGTTTTTCTATTCAATTCAACTTATTCCGCTTCTAAGATATTCATTCGCACTTCAACATGAATGTGATGAACGTGACAATCATCATCATTCCCCCACGAACGCGTGCCTGACAACCACTTTCGTTCCACCTTAGATTGGATGATTATCTCTTGGATCTCTTAATCAGAATCTTCGTGGTATAAGCTAGATTGATGGCGGCATTCATGAGAATCCGGAAAGTCTAAACCTTGTCTGTGGTATTCCGAGTAGGATTCTGGGATTGAATGACTGTGACGAACTTCAAACTCGCGAGTGCTGGGCGTAGTGACAGACGCAAAAGGAGGGTGAATCCTATTCTAGTATGATCGAAAACCTCAGATGATTAGCCGTGCCGTGACAGAGCATTTGGACCATTTTCGCAAGAGGATAGGATGCAGCCATTGACCACGGTGATGCCTCCAGATGATTAGCCATGCAGTGACAGCGCATCGGACCATTTTCACAGAGAGGATGAAAAGTAGCCATTGACAATGGTGATGTCCTTACATAAAGCCAGCCATGGAAAGGAGTGAGATTGATTGGATGAACACCGCAGGAAAGCAGAAGTTCAGAGGAACGAACGCATCTCCATACACTTATCTGAAATTCTCACCGATGATATACATAAGTATTTCTATCTTTATTTCCTGTCTATTTATTTTCGAAAACTCCATAATCAATTATTATCCGCCTAACTGAGATTTACAAGATGACCATAGCTTGCTTCATACCAACAATCTACGTGGGATCGACCCTTACTCACGTAAGGTTTATTACTTGGACGACCCAGTGCACTTGCTGGTTAGTTGTATCGAAGTTGTGAATGAAAAACGATTTATTAAGTTGTGCGCACAGAGTTTTTGGCGCCGTTGCCTGAGATCACAATTTCGTGCACCAAGTTTTTGGCCCGTTGCCGGGGATTGTTCGAGTTTGGACAACTGACGGTTCATCTTGTTGCTCAGATTAGGTAATTTTCTTTTTGTTTTATTTTCAAAAATTTCTCATCTGTTTTCGAAAAAAAAAAATTCTTTTCAAAAATTTTTATTATGTTCTTCAGAATTTTTAAGAATGAATTCTAGTGTTTCATGAAGCATGTTGAAGCCTGACTGGCTGTAAAGCCACGTCTAAATTCATTTGGACTGGGGCTTCCAACCAACATTATCAAGAGCACGCTAGTTGTTGCTAATCCACCTGCTGCTGTTCCAGATCCAAAAGATTTACATGCTAAAACTTGACTGGCTATTAAGCCATGTCTAACCCTCATATTGGAGTTTTAGAATAAGAGTGCAAGATTCCTGGAATTCATATTAAAAATTTTGGAATCCTTATTTTTCTTTTTCACACTAATTTTCGAAAAATATAAAATAAAAATAAAAATTCAAAAATAAAAAAAATATTTTGTGTTTTTTTGTTTGAGTCTTGAGTCAATTTTTAAGTTTGGTGTCAATTGCATGTTCATCTTGCATTTTTCGAAAAATTCATGCATTCATAGTGTTCTTCATGATCTTCAAGTTGTTCTTGGTAAATCTTCTTGTTTGATCTTGATGTTTTCTTGTTTTGTGTATTTTCTTGTTTCTCATGTGCATTTTTGCATCCATAGAGTCTAAGCATCAAAGATTTCTAAGTTTGGTGTCTTGCATGTTTTCTTTGCATCAAAAATTTTTCAAAAAAATGTTCTTGATGTTCATCATGATCTTCAAAGTGTTCTTGGTGTTCATCTTGACATTCATAGCATTCTTGCATGCATTCATTGTTTTGATCTAAAAATTTTCATGCATTGCATCATTTTCATGTTTTTCTCTCTCATCATAAAAATTCAAAAAAATCAAAAAAATATTTTTCCCTTTTTCCTCTCATAAAAATTCAAAAATTTGAGTTGACTTTTTCAAACAATTTTAAAATCCAGTTGTTTTCTATGAGTCAAATCAAATTTTTAAATTTTATCTTTTTCAAAATCTTTTTCAAAAATCATATCTTTTTCACTTTTCTTATTTATTTTCGAAAATTTTTAAAATATTTTTCAAAAATATTTTTCTTATCTTTATCTCCTAATTTTCGAAAATAACATCATCAATTAATGTTTTGATTCAAAAATTTCGAGCTTGTTACTTGCTTGTTAAGAAAGATTCAAACTTTAAGTTCGAGAATCATATCTTGTGATTTCTTGTGAATCAAGTCATTAATTGTGATTTTAAAAATAAAATCTTTTTCAAAACTAATTTCAATCATATCTTTTCAAAAATATCTTTTTATCTTATCTTTTTCAAAATCATATCTTTTTCAAAAATTTGATTTTAAAATATTTTTTCTAACTTCTTATCTTCTTATCTTTTCAAAATTGATTTTCAAATTTGTTTCAACTAACTAACTAACTTTTTGTTTGTTTCTTATCTTTTTCAAAACTACCTAACTAACTCTCTCTCTCTAATTTTCAAAAATATCTCCCTCTTTTTCAAAAATTCTTTTTAATTAACTAATTGTTTCAAAATTCAATTTTAATTTAATTCTTCTTTTAATTTTCGAAAATCACTAACCATTTTTCAAAAAATATTTTTCGAAAATTTTCTTTCTCTCTCATCTCCTTCTATTTATTTATTCATCTACTAACACTTCTCTTCATCCCACATCTCTGCTCTCCTCACCCTTGTGTTTCTTTCTTTACATTACATTCTTTTCTTCTTCTACTCACACAGGAAAACCTCTATACCTGTGGTAAAAAGGATCCCTATTATTATTTTTCTGTTCCCTTCTCTTTCATATGAGCAGGAGCAAGGACAAGAATATTCTTGTTGAAGTAGGCCCTGAACCTGAAAGGACTCTGAAGAGGAAACTAAGAGAAGCTAAATTACAACAATCCAGCAAGCACCTGTCAGAAATTGTCGAACAGGAAGAGGAGATGGCAGCCGAAAATAATAATAATGCAAGGAGGATGCTTGGTGACTTTACTGCACCTAATTCCAATTTACATGGAAGAAGCATCTCCATCCCTACCATTGGAGCAAACAATTTTGAGCTGAAACCTCAATTAGTTTCTCTGATGCAGCAAAACTGCAAGTTTCATGGACTTCCATCTGAAGATCCTTTTCAGTTCTTAACTGAATTCTTGCAGATCTGTGATATTGTTAAGACTAATGGAGTAGATCCTGAAGTCTACAGGCTCATGCTTTTCCCGTTTGCTGTAAGAGACAGAGCTAGAATATGGTTGGACTCTCAACCTAAGGATAGCCTGAACTCTTGGGATAAGCTGGTCAAGGCTTTCTTAGCCAAGTTCTTTCCTCCTCAAAAGCTGAGTAAGCTTAGAGTGGACGTTCAAACCTTCAAACAGAAAGAAGGTGAATCCCTCTATGAAGCTTGGGAGAGATACAAGCAACTGACCAAAAAGTGTCCTTCTGACATGCTTTCAGAATGGACCATCCTGGATATATTCTATGATGGTCTATCTGAATTAGCTAAGATGTCATTGGATACTTATGCAGGTGGATCCATTCACCTAAAGAAAACACCTGCAGAAGCTCAAGAACTCATTGACATGGTTGCTAATAACCAGTTCATGTACACTTCTGAAAGGAATCCTATGAATAATGGGAC
>NC_029788.2:100195052-100195999 GCF_000816755.2 Arachis ipaensis
TTGGCAAGCTATGTGTTGGTGGATCACCGTTGTCAATGGCTACCTTCCATCCTTCCAGTGAAAACTACGCTCACGCGCTCTGTCACAGCACGGCTAATCACCGGTTGGTTCTCGATCCGGTTGGAATAGGATTTACTATCCTTTTGCAAAGATAGGATGATTTTTGAAAAAGATAAATTTGGATTTTGAAAAAGATAATATGAGGATTTGAGAAAGATATTGATAAGATTTTTAGAGTGAAAAAGATAGAGTTGTTTTTGGAAAAGATTTGAAAAGAGTTGGATTGAATTTGCAAAGAGGGTGTGTGCTTATGAATTAAGATACATTTGATATTTTGAAAGTAGGATTTTTGGAAATCAGGGTTCTTGACATGTTTATGTAAATAAAATCATGTATTGAATCATAAAATTATAAATTAGAATGGAAATACGTGTGGGATAAATGGATTTGGCTCCTCCCTGTCCTCCTGGCGTTTGAACGCCCAAACACTGCCTGTTTTGGGCGTTCAGTGCCCAAATGCTGATCTCCTGGGCGTTCAGCGCCCAGTTGCTGCCATTACTGGCGTTCAACGCCCAGTGGGTGGCCATTTCTGGCGTTGAACGCCCAGATGCTACCATTACTGGCGTTCAGCGCCCAGTGGATGCCCATTTTGGGCGCTGAACGCCCAAAATGCCCCTTTACTGGCGTTTTCTTGCCATTGAGCTTCCAATCTCTGTTTTGTGTGCAAATTCCTTCTGTAACCCTGTAAACTTATGCAATTGATCCTTTACCTTAGTGTCAGTAAACTTTATATAAACAAATAAAAAAGAAAAAATAGGGCAAAATGCTTAGAGGATTAATGCCCCATGGCTGGGTTGCCTCCCAGAAAGCGCTTTTTTATTGTCTTTAGCTGGACCTTGCTGAGCTTTTAATCTAGCTTCAGCCTTGAGCATTCTTGCTCAATGTTG
>NC_029788.2:100200023-100200414 GCF_000816755.2 Arachis ipaensis
AAACAACTCTATTTCCAAGATTCCTTGTTGAGGCATGGCGTAACCATGAGGCAGATTACCAGCTCTTTGGCAACTGTCACAGTTACGTACAAACTCTCGGGAATCTTTATAGAGTGTGGGCCAATAGAAGCCACATTGGAGGACCTTGGTGGCTGTTCGCTCACCTCCAAAATGGCCTCCATACTGAGATCCATGGCAATGCCATAGGATTCTCTGTGCTTCCTCTCTAGGGACACACCTACGGATGATTCCGTCTGCACATCTCTTAAAGAGATAGGGCTCATCCCACAAGTAGTACTTTGCATCAGTAACTAATTTCTTCTTTTGTATTCTATTGTACTCCTTGGGTATGAACCATGCAGCTTTATAGTTTGCAATATCGGCAAACCAT
>NC_029788.2:100202202-100203398 GCF_000816755.2 Arachis ipaensis
GGACCATGTTCCTTCCTACTTTCGTTTCAGGATTAGCTAAGACTTCCCAGTTCCTGGTTCGAATTTGCTCCTGGATTTCCGGATATTCATCTTCTTTCAGATCGAATCTCACTTCCGGGATCACTGATCTCAGACCCATTACTTTAAGATAATGGTCTGAATGTTCTTTAGATAAGAACTTCCCTTGATTCCAAAGTGATTTTGGAATGCTATCTTTCTTGCCTCTTGGAGTGGATTGTTTTCCTTTGAGAGCCATAATCTTAGTAGTGATCTCGGATAAACACACCAAACTTAGAGGTTTGCTTGTCCTCAAGCAAAAGAAAAGAAAGGAGAGGGATAGAAGGAGATTGAGTAGCACTTGTTGATGAAGGAGGGGGGAGGCCGAACCCAATTTAAAGGGTGGGGGGGTGGGTTTTCGAAAAATTAGAAGAGATAAGATAAAAAGATTGGGTTGAAAAAGATAAGATAGAAGATAGAGTTTAATTTTGAAAAGATATGATAGATTTTTGAAAAAGATAACTCTGAATTTTGAAAAAGATAATATGGATATTTGAAAAAGATATGGATTAGTTGAAAAGATTTTTGAGTGAAAAAGATAGATTTGTTTTTCAGAAAAGATTTTGAAAAGAGTTGGATTGAATTTGGAAAGATGGATTTTTAGAAATTAAGGATTTTAGAAATCAGGGTTCTTGATATGTTCATGTAAAAATCATGCATTGAAGCATAAAATTTGAAATTAAAATGGAAATACGTGTGGGATTACTGGATTTGGCTCCTCCCTGTCCTCCTGGCGTTTGAACGCCCAAACACTGCCTGTTTTGGGCGTTCAGTGCCCAAATGCTGATCTCCTGGGCGTTCAGCGCCCAGTTGCTGATCTCCTGGGCGTTCAGCGCCCAAATGCTGATCTCCTGGGCGTTCAGCGCCCACTTGCTGCCATTACTGGCGTTCAACGCCCAGCGCCCAGTGGTTTCTGGTGTTGAACGCCCAATTTCTGCCATTACTGGCGTTCAGCGCCCAGTGGATGCCCATTTTGGGCGCTGAACGCCCAACGCCCAACGTTACTGGCGTTTTCTTGCCATTGAGCTCCCTATATCTGTTTTGTGTGCAGATTCCTTCTGTAACCCTGTAAACTTATACAAATGATGCTGTACCTTAGTGTCAGTGAACTTTATATAAACAAATAAAAATAAAAATAG
>NC_029788.2:100208953-100210272 GCF_000816755.2 Arachis ipaensis
GAAGCAGTAGAGGGGTTAGAATATGACCCCAGAGTCCTCCTGGACTGTTCATTTCCACTTATGTCCATGATGGATATATGGATATAACTTGGACTGATTTATCTTTTTATTTATTTTATTTTATAAGAAGTAAATACTTAAATAAAATAAAATAACTAAAAAAATTTGAATTTTGGAATTAAAAATTTTTTTTTTTCGTAAAAGAGAATAAAAATTAAATAGTTAAAAAAAGAAATTTTTGAAAAAGAGGGAAGATATTTTCGAAAATTAGAGGGAGAGAGTTAGTTAGGTAGTTTTGAAAAAGTTAAGAAACAAACAAAAAGTTAGTTAGTTAGTTGAAACAAATTTTGAAAAGATAAGAAGTTAGGAAGTTAGAAAAGATATTTTGAATTTAGTGAGGAGAGAGAAAAACAATAAAATAGTACAAGATTTAAAATTTTTAGATCTGATGCTCCTTGTTTTTGAAAATTTTGGAGGGAAAACACCAAGTAACACCAAACTAAAAAAATTTTAAGATCAAGACACAAGGAAAACTCAAGAACACTTTGAAGACTCACAAGAACACAAGAACATGAAGAAAGAACACCAAACTTAAAATTTTTTAGAAAACCAAACCAAAATTTTCGAAAACCAAAGGGAAATCAACAAGAAAACACCAAACTTAAAATTTGGCACAGGATTTAACAGAAAAATTATTTTTGAAAAAGGTTTTAAAAAATATGATAGCCAATTACCATGAACATAAACACCACGTTCTAATTAACTGAGATATAAATTTAAAGTGTTTTAACAAGGGATAAATAATAAAAGACTCTAAACCAAAAAGAAAGATTGTTTTCCTAATCTAAGCAACAAAATAATCCGTCAGTTGTTCAAACACGAACAATCCCCGGCAACGGCGCCAAAAACTTGGTGCACGAATTGTGAATCACACTTTTCACAACGCGTACCACTAACCAGCAAGTGCACTGGGTCGTCCAAGTAATATCTTACGTGAGTAAGGGTCGAATCACACGGAGATTGTTGGTTTGAAGCAATCTATGGTTATCTTGTAAATCTTAGTCAGGAAGTCAATTATGTTTATCAGTTGAATTGTGAATAACCAAGAGAGCATAAATTAAAGGTTACTTGTTGTGCAGTAATGGAGAATATGTTGGAGTTTTGGAGATGCTTTGTCTTCTGAATCTCTGCTTTCCTCTGTCTTCTGATTCACGCACGCACGTCCTCCTATGGCAAGCTGTGTGTTGGTGGATCACCGTTGTCAATGGCTACCTTCCATCCTTCCAGTGAAAACTACGCTCACGCGCTCTGTCACAGCA
>NC_029788.2:100210792-100214109 GCF_000816755.2 Arachis ipaensis
GCTGGACGCCAGAATTGGGCAGAGAACTGGCGTTGAACACCAGTTTACGTCGTCTATCCTTGTGCAAAGTATGGACTATTATATATTGCTGAAAAGCCCTGGATGTCTACTTTCCAATGCAATTAGAAGCATGCCATTTCGAGTTCTGTAGCTCCAGAAAATCCACTTTGAGTGCAGGGAGGTCAGAATCCAATAGCATCAGCAGTCCTTTTTCAGCCTGAATCGGATTTTTGCTCAGCCCCTTCAATTTCAGCCAGAAAAATACCTGAAATTACAGAAAAACACACAACTCATAGTAAAGTCCAGAAATATGAATTTTTCCTAAAAAATACTAGAAATAGACTAAAAACTAACTAAAACATACTCTAAACTATATGAAATTATCCCCAAAAAGCGTATAAAATATCCGCTCATCATTCACCAATGAACTGAGTGATCTGGATCAACTGACATTGCCTCAGAAGAAACAGGATCCTGGAAAGTTCCTAATACCTTGTACCATAGGCACCATGATCTTTGAAAAGGCTCTGTGTGACCTTGGTTCAGGGATAAACCTCATGCTCCTCTCTGTAATAGAGAAACTGGGAATCTTTGGGGTGCAAGCTGCTAAAATCTCATTAGAGATGGCAGACAATTTAAGAAAATAGGCTTATGGACAAGTAGAGGACGTGTTAGTAAAGGTTGAAGGCCTTTACATCCCTGCTGATTTCATAGTCCTAGATACTGGGAAGGATGAGGATGAATCCATCATCCTTGGAAGACCCTTCCTAGCCACAGCAAGAGCTGTGATTGATGTTGACAGAGGCGAACTAGTCCTTCAATTGAATGAGGACTCCCTTGTATTTAAAACTCAAGGTCATCCTTCTGTAAACATGGAAAAGAGGCACAATAAGCTTCTCTCAAAACAGAGTCAACCAGAGCCCCCACAGTCAAACTCTAAGTTTGGTGTTGGGAGGCCACAACCAAACTCTAAGTTTGGTGTTGAACTCCCATATCCAAACTCTAAGTTTGGTGTTGGGGAGTCTCAACAATGCTCTGAACATCTGTGAGGCTCCATGAGAGCCCACTGTCAAGCTATTGACATTAAAGAAGCACTTGTTGGGAGGCAACCCAATTTTTATTTATCTAATTTTTATTTTCATTGTTTTTCATGTTTTATTAGGTTTATGATCATGTGGAGTCACAAAATAAATATAAAAATTGAAAATGGAATCAAAAACAGCAGAAGAAAAATCACACCCTGGAGGAGGATCTCACTGGCGTTTAAACGCCAGTAAGGAGCATCTGTCTGGCGTTCAACGCCAGAAACAAGTAGTATCCTGGCGTTCAGACGCCAGAAATGCACAGTAAAGAAGAGCTGGCGCTGAACGCCAGAAACAAGCATCTGGCTGGCGTTCAACGCCAGAAATATGCTGCATCTGGGCGTTGAACGCCCAGAACAAGCACCAATTCGGCGTTTAAACACCAGAATTGCATGCAAAGGCATTTTACATGCCTAATGGGTGCAGGGATGCAAATTCTTGACACCTCAGGATCTGTGGACCCCACAGGAACAACTCAGCATCTGTGGACCCCACAGGATCCCCACCTACCTCCACTCACTCTCTTCCCTCTTGTCAATGTTCATCCTCTCTTCCTAATAAACACTCTTCCCCAAAACTCTTCACCAATCACTTCAATCTCTCTTCCCTATCACCACTTCACCACTCACATCAAACACTCTTCCCCATAAACCTACCTCATAAACTCCACCTACCTTCAAAATTTAAAATCAATTTCCCACCCAAAACCCACCCTTATGGCCGAACCTTACCCCCCTCTCTTCCCTATATATAGCCCTCCATTCTTCCTCATTTTCACACCACACAACCCTCTCTTCTCTTCTTGGCCGAATATACCTCTCCCTCCTCTCCTCCATATTTTCTTCTTCTTCTTCATCTATTCTTTCTTTTCTTGCTCGAGGGCGAGCAAAATTCTAATTTTAGTGTGGTAAAAGCATAAGATTTTTGTTTTTTCATTACCATTGATGGCACCCAAGACCGGAGAATTCCCTAGAAAAGGGAAAGGGAAGACAAAAGCTTCCACCTCCGAGTCACGGGAGATGGAAAGATTCATCTCCAAAGCTCATCAAGACCACTTCTATGATGTTGTGGCCAAGAAGAAGGTGATCCCTGAGGTCCCTTTCAAACTCAAGAGAAATGAGTATCCGAAGATCCGACATGAGATCCATAGAAGAGGTTGGAAAGTTCTAACAAACCCCATCCAACAAGTCGGAATTCTAATGGTCCAAGAGTTCTATGCTAATGCATGGATCATAAGGAACCATGATCAAAGTAAGAACCCAAACTCAAAGAATTATCTCACCATGGTTCGGGGGAATTACTTAGATTTTAGTCCGGAAAATGTAAGGTTGGCGTTCAACTTGCCAATAATAGAAGAGAACACACGCCCCTACACAAGGAGAGTCAACTTTGATCAAAGGTTGGACCAAGTCCTCAAGGACATATGTGTGGAAGGAGCTCAATGGAAGATTGACTCAAAACGCAAACCAGTTCAACTGTGAAGACTGGACCTTAAGCCTGTAGCTAGAGGATGGTTGGAGTTCATTCAACGCTCAACCATTCCCACTAGCAACCGGTCTGAAGTTACTATAGACCGGGCCATCATGATGCATAGCATCATGATTGGAGAAGAGGTGGAGGTTCATGAGATTATACCTCAAGAACTCTACAAGGTGGCTGACAAGTCCTCCACTATGGCAAGGTTAGCTTTTCCTCACCTCATTTGCCATCTATGCAATTCGGCTGGGATTGACATAGAAGGAGACATTCCCATTGAGGAAGAGAAGCCCATCACTAAGAAAAGGATGGAGCAAACAAGAGAGCCCATTCATGGAGCTCAAGAGACGCATGAAGCTCATCACCATGAGATCCCGGAGATGCCTCAAATGCATTTTCCTCCACAAAACTATTGGGAGCAAATCAACACCTCCCTAGGAGAATTAAGTTCCAACATGGGACAATTAAGGGTGGAACATCAAGAGCACTCCATCATCCTTTCTGAAATTAGAGAAGATCAAAAAGCAATGAGGGAGGAGCAACAAAGACAACGAAGAGATATAGAAGAGCTCAAGGACACCATTGGTTCCTCAAGAAGGAAATACCACCATCACTAAGGTGGACTCATTCCTTGTTCTTACATTCTCTGTTTTTCATTTTCTATGTTAAGTGCTTATCTAAGTTTGTGTCTTATTACATGATCATTAGTATTTAGTAACTTTGTCTTAAAGTTATGAATGTCCTATGAATCCATCACCT
>NC_029788.2:100214134-100216064 GCF_000816755.2 Arachis ipaensis
TTATTGTTGATCTCTTGCCTTTGTAGTTGTAGATTCCTTTAATTCTTGCATTTAATAATGTTTACTTCTATTGCACTCTATGTGTTTGTTGAAATGTCTCTTTTAGTTTTAGTGTAGATTTTATTCTTCTTGGCCTAGGTAGAGTAATTAGTGACACTTGAGTTATCTAATTCCTTTGTTGATTGATAATTGGAGAGATTGCTAATTGGTTGACGGTTTAGAATTTCACAAATGAAATCTCGTTGAAGTATAGTCTCTAAACCAACAATAATCCTTTCATGCAAAAATTTGTTTGTCACAAGTACAAACCCCTAAAATCTAACTAATAATGATGATCAACCTCAAGACGGGCGTGAAAATAAAGTGTGGGATCCCGGATTACAAGAAGAGGATCAACTTTGGGAGCCCCAAGCTTGTGAAGAACTCCATCAAGACTTGGCTCAATCCAGGAAGAATCTACTTGGGGCACAATGGAGAACCAAGCATTGGTGGGAGTTCCAATATGAATACAAGCACAAGCCACCTTGATGAGGAGCTCCCCATAAGTCCAACTTAAGGACAATAAACAAAAGTGCTAGGTGGGAGACAACCCACCATGGTAAAATCCTTTCATTTTCTCTTTTGTATATATTGGTAGAATTAATTTAATTTCATGTTTTGTTTAGTTAGTTGAGTATGTTTGGTAGTTTAAGTATGTTAAATAAGGTTTTTATGGTGTTTTGGTAGCTGTTTGGAGGTTTGGAATGCTTGGATTGGTGCAAAAACATAGAAAAATTTTTTTTGAAAAACAGAGCACCATCCACGCGTACGCGTACATGGCGCGTACGCGCACTTCCAGCATTTTCGACCATCCACGCGCGCGCGCCATGCGTGCGTACGCGTGGATTGAGAAGTTTCAACCTCCATACATTTTCCAGAGAGTTGTGCCTGCGCCGCGCCAACATTGTGCCTTTGGCACAAACCTATTTGCGCGCGTGCACATGACGCGTACGCGTCACTCTCGAAATAAGCGTATTCTAAACCGCGCAATTTAGAATTCACACACTTAATATTTCTTAATGTCACACTAATTCACTCACCTCATTCTAGTGATTTACCTCATTCCAACAATGTATGCTTCCTTGCTTTTATATCTTCTCATCTTATGGTGTTATATTTTTATTTTTCATAACAAATGCACCACAAGCAACCATGGAAGCGGAAGAAAGAATACATAGCAATCCGGAGAGTCGCCGTACCCCCTTGCTCATCTTTGAGTGCACCGAGGACGGTGCAAACTTTTAAGTGTGGGGAGGTCGTCCGACCGGTCGGCGATTTTGGGTGACAAATTTCTAATCCCAATACTTTTGCATTTCATTTTAGGATTTTAAGATTTTTACTTTCATTTTCTTATTTTTTGCATATGTATACACAATAAGCTTAGTCAAAATAATGAAAATTTTCAAGATTTCTATCTATAGGGCACCAATTGATTTGAGTGGAAAACTTTTCATAGAACTTGCTTGAATTATATATATTGTGGATCATGTTTTGAGCTAAGAACACAATCTTGTGAGACTTGAGCCTAACGGTGTGGTTACATCTTACAACCACTTATTTTTCCTTCTTGTGTGCATTATTATCTTTCTATGATTGTAATCTTTGATTTGTTTGATTCTTTATGTCCATTATTTTGTGTATTCATACATTTATATGATTGAGGCCATCATTTTATTAGCTCACTTACCCAAATAGCCTTACCTTTTATCTTCCTTTGTTAGCCAAATTTGAGCCTACGCTTAACCCACTTATTCTTATTTTAGCACATTACAAGCCTTAAAGCGAAAAACAATAATTGTCCCTTAATTTGGATCTTTGATTAGCTTAGGCTAGTGTGTGTGAGTATCATTCAAGTGTGGGAACCTTGGGACATTGGGTGAATAAAAGGGTA
>NC_029788.2:100216702-100217842 GCF_000816755.2 Arachis ipaensis
TGGACTTTACTATGAGTTTGTGTGTTTTTCTGTGATTTCAGGTATTTTCTGAAATTGAGGGACTTGAGCAAAAATCATATTCAGAGGTTGAAGAAGGACTGCTGATGCTGTTGGATTCTGACCTCCCTGCACTCAAAGTTGATTTTCTAGAGCTACAGAACTCAAAATGGCGCGCTTCCAATTGCGTTGGAAAGTATACATCCAGGGCTTTTCAGCAATATATAATAGTTCATACTTTGGCCGAGTTTAGACGATGTAAAAGGGTGTTGAACGCCAGTTCTATGCTGCTGTCTGGAGTTAAACGCCAGAAACACGTTACAACCTGGCGTTCAACTCCAGAAAGAGCCTCTACACGTGTAACATTCAAGCTCAGCCCAAGCACACACCAAGTGGGCCCCGGAAGTGGATTTATGCATCAATTACTTACTTCTGTAAACCCTAGTAGCTAGTTTATTATAAATAGAACATTTTACTATTGTATTGGACATCTTGGGACGTCTGGTTCTTAGATCATGGGGGCTGGCCATTCGGCCATGCCCGAACCTTTCACTTATGTATTTTTAACGGTAGAGTTTCTACACTCCATAGATTAAGGTGTGGAGCTCTGCTGTTCCTCATGAATTAATGCAAAGTACTACTGTTTTTCTATTCAATTCAACTTATTCCGCTTCTAAGATATTCATTCGCACTTCAACATGAATGTGATGAACGTGACAATCATCATTATTCCCCCACGAACACGTGCCAGACAACCACTTTCGTTCCACCTTAGATAGGATGATTATCTCTTGGATCTCTTAATCAGAATCTTCGTGGTATAAGCTAGATTGATGGCGGCATTCATGAGAATTCGGAAAGTCTAAACCTTGTATGTGGTATTCCGAGTAGGATTCTGGGATTGAATGACTGTGACGAACTTCAAACTCGCGAGTGCTGGGCGTAGTGACAGACGCAAAAGGAGGGTGAATCATATTCCAGTATGATCGAGAACCTCAGATGATTA
This sequence comes from Arachis ipaensis, assembly GCF_000816755.2. Lineage (NCBI taxonomy): Eukaryota > Viridiplantae > Streptophyta > Magnoliopsida > Fabales > Fabaceae > Arachis > Arachis ipaensis. The sequence goes on from NC_029788.2 coordinate 100,217,706, forward strand.
GCCGTGCCGTGACAGAGCATTTGGACCATTTTCACAAGAGGATAGGATGGACCACGGTGATGCCTCCAGATGATTAGCCATGCAGTGACAGCGCATCGGACCATTTTCACAGAGAGGATGAAAAGTAGCAAAGTAGC
>NC_029788.2:100220141-100231362 GCF_000816755.2 Arachis ipaensis
TGAGGAAAGGTACCGACCGAAATACATTCCTGTAGTGGTAAAAGTTACCGATGAAAAGTAGGAGAGACACTTTTACCAGGCTACGCGACAGTGACGTACCGATTAGTAGACCTCCGTAGTGGCAGAGATTGATTGGATGAAGACAGCAGGAAAGCAGAAGTTCAGAGGAACGAACGCATCTCCATACACTTATCTGAAATTCTCACCGATGATATACATAAGTATTTCTATCTTTATTTTCTGTCTATTTATTTTCAAAAACTCCATAATCAATTATTATCTGCCTGACTGAGATTTACAAGATGACCATAGCTTGCTTCATACCAACAATCTCCGTGGGATCGACCCTTACTCACGTAAGGTTTATTACTTGGACGACCCAGTGCACTTGCTGATTAGTTGTATCGAAGTTGTGAATGAAAAACGATTTATTAAGACGTGTGCACAGAGTTTTTGGCGCCGTTGCCTGAGATCACAATTTCGTGCACCAACACTCCTCGATCCAAACAAATTCAATGTTCTTTTTTAACAAGGAGAATAGGAGTAACGACCCGATGGTTGATCCTGCAAGAAATCGAAAGAAAGCCGCCAACCGCCAACCTCCCATTCAATTGCTGTACTTCTTTGAGACAAGTTGGACTTGACATGTTTAAAATGGCTGAACATTTGTCCAGATTTGTTTCTATTCCTCATTGAGTGAGTATGAACCCTAAGAACTTTTCTGCTCTTACCGCAAATGCAAATTTGACTGAGTTGAGTCTCATGTTATGCTTTCTGATCGTATGGAACACCTTCTGCAGGTCGAATACCAGGGTTGTTTCCTCCTTGCTCTTGACAAGCATGTCATCCATGTACACTTCTATTAGGAACCAGAGATGTTCGTGAAAGACCTTGTTCATTAGCTTTTGATAAGTAGCCTCTACATTTTTTAATGCAAATGACATTATTACGTAGTAGTAATTTGTCTTTGGAGTGGTAAATGAAGTCATTTCCTTATTTGAGGCATGCATGGGTATTTAGTTGTACTTTAAATAAGAATCCATGAATGATAGGAATCTGTATCCTGACACTGCGAATGCTTTATTCAAGTCGGTGTAGTCAACACACATTCTCTACTTTCTATTTTGTTTCTTGATCAAGACTACATTGGCCAACCAAAGGGAATATTCTACTTCCCTAATAAATTAAGCTTCTAAGAGTATCTTTACTTGTTCTTCCACTATCCGGGCTCTCTCCACACTGAGCTTCCTTCTCCTTTGTTGGATTGGTCTTGAACCAATATATATGGATAGCATGTGCGACATTAACTTGGGTGAAATACTAGGCATGTCGGATGCTTTTCAAGCAAATAGATCAAAGTTCTTTTGTAGAAGTTGAATCAACTCCCGCTTGAGTTCCTAATGTAATTCTGCTCCTACAATTGTGGTTTGCTCGATGTCCTTTCTAATTTGTACTTCTCCTAGTTTTCTTTCTGGATGAGGCGGTGCGTTTCTCATTCTCTTGGGCTCCCAACTTTTGGCATGGAAATGAATTCACTTGCTTTTGCCTCTTTGAAATTTAAGGTTTCATTGTATCATCGTCTATCGAGGACTTGGTCTTTATGAACTATTGCAATGCCTTCTTTTGTTGGAAACTTTATGTACAAATGTGGTGTAGAGACCACTACTGCCAACCAATTTAATGTGCCCCTTCCAATGAGTATATTGTAAGCCAAAAGGATATCGACCATTATGTGATCAATTTTTATGGTGTTGTTCCTTGGACTGTTTCCAAAGGTTGTATTTGTATACAAACAGATGAATCCAAGAGGATAGATGATTGTTTTGCCTAACCTAAATAGATTGTCCAAGTATGTCCTCATATCTTTTACGTCCAGTCCAAGTTTATCGAATTCCTATTTCAAAATTTTTTTGATATACCTCATCCGATGAACCACCCTACGATCATGTGGATATGACGCTCTAGGGTTCTTCTGGGCTCATGTGACCTCTCTCTTTCTTTTTTTTTTTTGTGATCCTCCCTGGGTGTCTTGTATTTTTTTGTCTACCCTATCAGCTTCTAGATATTTATCAAGCTTGCTTTCTCGTGCGAGCTTTTCATGATATTTTTCAGGTTGTAACAATCATTGGTGTGGTGACTATAGATGTGATGGTATTCTTCGTAATATTCTAACCTATTGTCTGCTTTCTTGCTTCGGATAAGTCTTGGAGGTGGTAAATTTTTTACTTGATAAATATCCATGTAAACTTTGACTAGGGACCCTCTTAAAGGAGTGTAGGATTGGTTACTTCTTTGTCCGACTAGTATAGTCTTCATTTTTTTCTATTCCTCTTTTCTACTACTTGGTCTGACCTCTTTGTTTTGGTGAGACTTTTTGAGCTGTGCTGGTTCTTCCATGTTAATGTATTTTTTTTTCTCTTTTTTGGACTTTATAGAGAGATCTTGGATGTCTTTTTAAGATTGACTGTGAGAAGGGTCTATCTTTGAGACCATTTACTAGCCCATTATGGCCGCTTTTGTTGGTAGGTTTTAAATTTTCAGGACAGCTTTATTGAACCTTTTAATTAGGCCATGAGGGACTCTCCTGATTTCTGTCTTACCCCGAGTTGACTCGGGACATACTTGATGTTGTCTTTTTAAATGGAGAAATGGATAAGAAATTTTTTTGTCAAATCATCAAAGCATGTTACTGACATCAGAGGTAGGTTGTCAAACCATTTTATAAAAGCTTTAATTTGGTTAATGTAGTCAGGAATGTCTTGTACAGAGTTGCATCAGACACATCTGCTAAGTACATACGATTCTTGAAGTTGTTAAGGTGGTGTCGGAGATTAGTCGACCTATCGTAAAGGTCTATATCGAGGCTTTTAAAATTTTTGGGGACCTTAGTACGAATAATTTTCTCTGAAAAATCATCGCTTCCTGAGGAAGTCGTGTCTTTTTCTTCCTGACTTTCTTTATTTCTAAATTTGACCTTTAGCTTCTTTTATTTGTTTTCTAACTTTTTGTGGTTGTAATTCTCTCTGCTATTGCCGCTCAAATCTCTCTATTTTTCCAACTCGATTTTTAGTTGCTTAAGTCATTCTTAGTGACCATAGACAAGGCTTATAATCTCTGCTGCGTTTCTTCCTGATCCTTCTGGATATGGATTTGGAAGTTCATTTTCTACCCTCCTTCACCTCTTTTAAGTTGTTGAGGTATGAAAAGTACTCGATTATCATTGTGGTTATCTCCACTTTGTGATCCGGAGTTAAATGTGGTACGCTTATCTTTAGGATGTATGTCCGCCATGATTGAGAGTCAATTTCCAAGTCTCCAGTTACGACATCAATGTTTCAAGCGAATACATGAAACCAAAGAGATGCGGCCTAGATGTGAGGTTTGGACTCTTTTTAGGCTGAAGTTTCTAATTTTTCACTGGAAAGGAGAAATCATCTGAAGTCCTCATGTGAATGATGGTGGGAGGTACGGAATATCGATACTTAAGTTAGCAAGAGTTTTAGGCAAGTTTAAGTGAATTGAGATTGAAAAATACCTGAAGTTGATAGGGGTATTTATAGAGAAAGTGATGACTTAGCTAACACTTCTGCATCTCAACACTTGTAATAGTGGGTGATTTTTCCTGATTTTTAAGGAGATTATCCCACGTTGTAGTAGATGGTGATCTATAGATAGCATCTGAGATAGTGGGGTGACAAGGCCTGTCTTGTTGCACAAGTCAGGTTGAATCACAAGTAGCGGGATCCATGCCTCAAATAAGTCGGGTCGACAGATCCAGCACCAACCCATCGATCTAAGTCTGCAGAATTGATGAGCTTTCTAAAAATGGCCTAGTCTTTGTAAAGCTCCTGCTTCTAAAACTACTTGGGCTAATATGTGTCCAATTTGAAAGGTATCGAAAAGGAAGACTAGGAAAGAAATGAGAACTCCAAGTTGAAGAGAGGAGAGAAGAGATAGTTATTGAATGAATGAAAGTGTATTTGTATTACTAACTGGATTACACAAAGGGTTTAGTTGATATATGAAAAAGGAAGTGTGTAGAATAGCAAAACAAAATTCTGTTAAAGTAGTTATAATATAAAGCAACATAAATCTGAAATGCGTGCTTTATATATATATATTGTTAATTTGTACAATTTCTTTATTTAAAAAGATAAGATTTTATAATTAAAATTTGCATTTGTTTACATGATAATATTTTAAAAAAAGTATCAGACAAAACAAATTATATAGTTAATACAAATATTATTTTTCTACAGCATTAAGAGATGAAGATTATTTTGTAGAGTTTATGAGAGTAATAAAATTATGCAGTCACATTAGTGTTGCAGAATGTGAGAAGAGAAGAGAATTGAGAGAGGATTTTGGAGAGAAGATGTAAACTGAATAGTATTCTCATTGATTATTAGAGATAAATGATACAAGGCTTATATATATAGAACTCAGATACTAAGGAAATTAGATACAAGACTAAAGAATCAGTTAGCTTGAGTAACAAGCTACTGTTAACAACTTACAGATTTTAATAGAATCTGTTTTACGTGGTTACACTCTTACACTATTATCCTCTACACATTTGTTAAGCCAAAGTGTCCCATTAAAACCTGGATACATGGAAAAGAATTGCAGACATCATTTTCTTATTTCCATTAATTAATCTTTTATTTCCTCTTTTAATAAAAAAATTCACACCAAATGTCTTCTGTCAGAAATGTCAACCCTGCTTCACCTTCTTCAATTCTTCCCTTTTAGCGTCTTCTCGGTTCTTTAGACGAACCTTTCTATCAAGGGAGGTCAAAGGAATGACGTCATTGTCACAAGCTTCGTTGCCAGCTCCGCCATGTTCATGGCCGATGTATTTTGCCGGCGGCAAGCCGCTGCCGCAGTGCCGCTGCCTATGCTATGAACGTTGACAAGCTGCGGCTGTTCGTTTCATCTTTTCAATGTTGAAGAAGGAAGATTACAAGAGGAAATTATTTATGATTTATGATTAAAAAAGAGAAACTAAAATTAATGAAATAAAGATTAACGAGTAAAATCTTTAGTTTCTACGTGTTCAAATCGTTCGCTTTTTTATTGGTGGGAACGGGTATAATGGAACACATGATTTGAATCCAGCATGGTAAAGCTAATCTGAAAATTATAGCCAACGCAATATCAACATAAAAATATCTATTATTGACATAACTAATGTGAAACTAAATGTGGAGATTGCTCATTCTGATTCTATACCACAATCTCTTCCACATACCTACAAACTTCCATCCAGCCTTAAGAACAGATCTAATTATTTTAGATCTGTTCTTATAGTCTTCATCTTGATCATATTTTCTTGCCCCGCATCTATTAAAAGACATTTTCTTGATAATAATTTGAATACATCTAACCGAAGTACAAGAACGATTCTTAGATTATAGTCTTTTCTAAGAATGAAGAAAAAAAAGAAAAAAAAAAAAAAGGAAAAGAGAAGGAAGATTATAGGGTCGATGCCCTATTACCCTCTAATCAATTGCACCTTGGACTTTGATTTCTGCATCGTGGTTGTCTTTTATATTGCATGGTGTAGTAGTTTCTCTGGTTTTCTTTAATTTAGTTTTTACTAACAAATTTTTTCTATTCTTTGATAATATAGTTTGAAGCGTGTCCAATTGGTTGGCTAAATTCAGTGTTGCTCAACATTTGTAGCCTTAGTGACTCTTAACAACATTCATGATTTTGGAAAATGAAAAATAAAATGCATATTTAAACAACAAAAATATTACGTATATACAAAAAATTAGTCGCTATATTATTTATTTTCAATGCGTACTTTTTATTTCAACATATATTTTACTTAAGTTGATAATTTTTAGAATAAATAATACTACCATAAATAGTAAAATTTTAGTAAAAGAAATAAAAAACTACCATAAATAGTAAAATTTTAGTAAAAAAAATAAAAATTATATTACTTATTTTAGTAAAAAAAGAAAAAATATTATCATGTGCAATGAACTTTTGTAGAATGAACTTTTTTTATAAAAATTTAGTAAAAAATATTCACTTTTAACTTAATTCTACTCTTTGAAAAAAATTATGCACAATTACACCAAATTAAATAAAACTATGCCTAATTTTATTTCTTAAAAAGAAGAAAGAGAAAAAAGCGAGGGAGAAGTGAAGGAGAGAGCCACGTATATCGGTATATGTGAGTAAATGACGAAAGCAACCCTGGACCATCATATGGAAAGTTAAACAACTGAAACCTCCAATGCGAAGAGAATAACGGTCACACTCGCACGGAGTGAAGAGAAAGCCAACTACCATTCCAACGAAAGGAAGCAAGAAACGCAAGAATGACCCACTGGTTACTAGTTAGCACTTAGCACCGCCTATGACTCTATTCCCTCCTTCACTTCGCACCACACTATACTCTCACATCTTCCCTTCTTCTTCTTCTTCTTCTTCTTCTTCTCTCTCCTGCAATGGCCGAACTTCATTCCACTTCAAATTCAACTCTAACTCCTCCTCCGTCTACTTCCGCGGGTAACAATGAATCTTCTGGAGCTTCACCGTCGACTTCCCGAGGCCGTCGCAACGATCAGAACGCCGCTGACCGATCTCAGGCTCGATTCCGGTCGCCTGAAATTGAACCGATCGTTGGCCATGCTGGCAGAGTCATTGGCTGGGGAATCGGGGACGAGTCGTCGTCTGTTAGGGAAGATGCATGGTCATGCTTTGCTGTTGTATTCATGTTTTGGTTTTTCGGTATGAGAATCTATATCACTTCGTGATTTTGTCCTTAATTTTGTTTAATTGTCATTTACGTTAAACAATTTCGTTTGGTGCTACTTGTTTTTGCTATATCTGGTTAATTTGCAGTTCATAATTTTGATATTTGAATTCAGGGCTTTGAATTGCAATTGTGATTGGAGAAACTTATCTGTGAACCCTTGGTGTTTTTGCGTTAGAAAGTAATGTGAGACCGAGAATGTAGTTTTATAATTATTTAGTTGGTATTGTACGTTAAATTACTCAAACTTAAATTGATTCCTTTACTCACTTTACTAGACTTAAACTTTTGATTAGGATGGTGAAAATTGTGATTGTATAAATTAGTTAAATCAGTTAGCTATTGATGGATTATTTGTCTGATGAAGAAAATGTATGATGTTCATAATTTGGTTCTTAAATTAAAATCGTGCCTAAAATAGCTAAATTACTCCGATTTGGTTCAAGTTAAGGTGTGGTTAACTTACATTGTAAATTAATTGACTCAATTTCAATAATTTTGCTTTGAATTGTACTGGAACTTCAACTCATATTTCCAATTTCAAGAGCACAGAGGAGATGGTTGTTTGAATATGTTGTTAAGGACGGTACAGTTGAAGAAGAAGAATGAGAATGGTTGTAGAAGTTACTAAGTTTGTTAGGTGGTAGTTATATTCGGTTATGCAGTTTCTAGTTTAGTGTGAATTCTGTTATTCTGGTGGTGATATGTGCTTTAAGTATAAAAAGGCACTAACAGCGAATTAGAAGATTAAGTCTCATTTTCAATTCATTTCAATATACAAGTTTCAACTCACCATCTCCTTCTCCAAGAATCATTATGTTCTTGTTTAGAAAGCTATCTCAAAACTTGTCATGTGTGATTCAAGCTAAATCTTTTTTAGTGGAATTTTGACATCACTTTTCAATATTAGTGTCGGTGACTATAATACTTGGGGTTTATGGGTCCATGAATCTCTTGCTTGGTCCAGAAACATCGATTGTGTTCCAACCTAGCCCTCTGTTCGTGCAATATCTCAGGGTCAGTTTCTGTTATTGCAATTTCTTTTGTCCATTCTGTTTGCTGTTACTGATTTTTGTCTTGCAATTCGGGTTTGTTTGCATTAGGTAGAAAACTTAGAAGAAAAGCCAGGTCCTGTCGTGTATGGTACTTACCAATATCCAGATCTTGATGTTATTACCACTTGGGAACAAACTCTGCATGTAACTATTCCCTCTGACACACATCAGGCAAGTATATGTACTTTATCCCTTCGCTTTTTTACTATCACATGATACTAATCTGAAGTACCAAATTTATATTCTCAAAAAACTGTTACCTATTGAATTAGTTGTTCCTATAGTTACCTTGATCCTCTCATTTGCCAGCATAATGCGTACCAAATTCCCCATTCCATGTACTATGTTGTGAATACCGAAATCTCTCTAAAAGAATACTCATAATTTTATCACAAAGAATAACAAATTATGCTGCGTACTCATACTTGTACCTGATGTTTGGTAACTGAGTTGTTCACATGACTCGCCTGATTATCATAACTTTTCAGTAGTACCTATGTGCAATTAACATCACCGGGTTACATAATTCTAACTTGTTTAGTTGAACTAAACTAATACCTTGTTTGTCTTCGCAGGAATGGATTTATTATCTGAATACAGGTTCAGAAGTGAATATTTCATATCATTTGAGCCCTGTGAGCTCGTCCGTTCTCCTTATAATTGCAGATGGTATGCTTTCTAGAAGAGATTTTTGTGATTTCTTTTTTCATTTTTCTGAGAATTTCTGTCTCATGGAACCATTCATGCATCAATTATTGCTATTTATCTGTCTTTCAGTTTTCCTATAACAAATCCTTTTAGTTACAAATTCACAACCCGGCTGCTTTACTTTTGGAATATTCTTATGTACCAATGTGTAAGCTGTGAGTCTGTGACAGCCTCTTAACTAAATAAGGCTCTTTATATACTTATAAAATTAAATAAGGCTTTACTGCATACTTTCGTATATTCCACACAGTTTGTGAAAAACAAATCGCTTATTCATGGAAGAAAATGAAAATATTTCTGTTAAGTATTTAAGGAAAGTGGGAAACCACACCTTAAAAGCTAGCTGTTAAGGGGGAATAACCACTCTCCTTATATACAACATCAAGCATCCCATACTACTCGATGTGGGACTTTGAGCACCCATAATACCCAAGTCCCTAACAATTTCATACACACACAAGTCCAATAACACATGTGTAAAGATAATGTTTCAACAAGCGTGAAAGGTGACAGCGCAGAAAAGTGGAGACATGAAGTTTGAGTTGATCCTTGGAATATAAATTGAGACATAAATATCTATGATAACCATTACATTTAGATTGACACAATTTCTAAAAGTAACTATGCAATGCACTTTGTGGTTTGAGTTAGAATTAGGCCCGTTGTACTGATGACATCGCCATACTATTTAATTTACTAATTGTTATTACCTTAACTCACAAACTATAGTATTCTAATAAACATGTTACTTGTCACCCTTACTTGCAGGGGCTGAAAGCCTCGCTCAGTGGATTGAATACCCTACATACCGTAATTCAACTCTCTCATGGAACATGATCCATGGTATGACAAAGGTAAAGATAAATTTTATACTCATATTAAACCTATGTTTGATGCTCATTTATTTTTTCACAGGAGCTGGTATGATTACACAGAAAATACACAGGTCGTCGAGCTATTATGTAGCGTTGGGAAATTTGGATGAGGTGGTGCAGGTATTTTTGTAATCCACCCTCCTAGCTATTCCTGTTGGCTTAATTAATTTGAACTCTAGATTGTAATTTGTAAGAAGCAGTTTTATTAGCTAATAAGGTCATGACATGTTATTTTCAAGATCTACAGAGAACGAGTTCTGTGAAAGTTCATCCCTTAAAATAGTTAGAATTGAGATTATTCAGTGGATCCCTTGTTCAAGTATCATAACTTGAGCAGGGATTAAAATATGAATCGAACCTCACATTCTGATGGATCTGGCATATTATATAACTGAAAATGGTAAATTTAATGTTACTGTTTCCCAAATGGCCATGCATTCAATTGAAATAATAGTGATAGTCCTATACCTGTGTTCTTGACTTCTTGTTGTGGGAAAAGTGACATTTTGGTGTTACGATCAGATTTTAAGTACATTATAAATAAATGAGCATCATTCTCCTTTCCCTTCTTCTGTATTATCATGTTAACAAGTTCAAAGATTAGTGATAATAGTTCTTTTCTTATCAAATAGGTGGAACTAAACCTCACAGTTAGGGCCTACTTGCACAATACAAAGAATGCTTACTACAAATATGCCTTGGCAAGTAGAAGTTCGTGCAGTTTGAGCATTTTCTTTCCACAAGGAAACGCAGCTATCTTGACTACTCCTGGTCCACAAAAGGCAAGATTTATTCTCATATGCGATTCTCCAATGGCCATCCATATAAATCTAAAATTGGACATAAAATTTCCAACTATGCTATTGCTATACAAAAATGCTATTCGTATACAAAAATTTAGCCACCAAATTAGTCATTCATATAAAATATATGTTAAAATACAAAATATACATTGAAAATGAGTTAAATAACACATTTATTTATATACAAATAGATGGTAATTGATTTTTTGTGTGCGCATAATATTTTTGTAAATTTTTAGTAATTTGTCATGCTGATTTATATCAGAAATTTGAATCTTAAATATACCATACATTCTCAAAATAAAATCCACAGAACCCTGGTGGCATAAACATTGTTTATATCCCTTAATTGAGGATATGGAGATATCCCTTATTTATGTTTTTTTTCCTTTGGTTCAGAATGCATCAGATGATGAATGGTACGTCAAAGTGACCTATGGACCTAGATGGATCACATATATTGTAGGCATAGGTACAATTCATATTCTTCGCTTCATACTCACTTATTGGTCATGAATAGTTTAATTTATTGCAATTTCCGTTACGTCTCCGCACAGGTGGATTGACTTTGCTTATGTTTTGGGCATTCAACCTCTTGAACAATCTCCAGTTTGCCCGTGAAGAAAGATCAGGAGTTATGAACAATGGGACGGCACCTGATAGAGGCCCTTTGCGCTCTCGAAAAGATGATGACCTTTCCAGCTGGGGTTCATCATATGATTCACTGTCACAAGATGACGAAGATCTTGACTCTCAGGCCGGAGGTTCCGCGGAGGGGAAGTCTCTAGGTGATGGAGAAATTAGTAACAATACTCGGCGTCTCTGTGCCATTTGCTTTGATGCTCCGAGGGATTGTTTCTTTCTTCCTTGTGGGCACTCTGCAGCTTGTTTTGAATGTGGAACTAGGTAACCATTGTTATCACTGCTAACATAAAACAATCGTTGATGACAATTTTGTTCAAAAATAGTTCTAGATCACTGCCATTTTCAAGATCCATGCTCCTAGTC
>NC_029788.2:100232157-100233159 GCF_000816755.2 Arachis ipaensis
TTTATACTTTTAAAGTTAAATATTTATTTTTAACACACTTTAGTAAGTTGGGCAACACTTTTAGTAAGTTAGGCAATCACCTTGAAATATATACTCCTCTCATATTTCCAAGACTTCCCCTTTTAGAAGAAAGATGGAACAAGTATGTTTTCTTAAAGAGGGAATTTCATGGGCATGTGCTAGTTAAAAGTGGTTTCCAGTTATGAAAAATAGTTTTTGACATGAATATCAAAGATGGGTCGGATTCTATTTGCAAGCCCATGCATTAACAATCTTTAATTTCTCTGAAGATTATATAGTTCCAGAGATACATTATTCTTATTATTTCTTTTGCATGTGTTAATACATGTTACTCCAATGTTTCTATGCAGGATCGCCGAGGCTGCTGGTACTTGCCCTGTTTGTCGTAGGAACATGAAGAAAGTGAGAAAGATTTTTACTGTTTGATCAGTCCACTGTCTTGTGTAACGGAGTAAGCCATGCCTACCAGAACTATATAGATAATATGTTGTGTAGTCATTACTTTCCTTGCGGTCATTAACAATGATCAAGCTAGGTAAAGGTCGGCACTAGTAAGAGGCGTATTGACTGTTGAGTTCTCACCAATTTAAAAAGGTGCATCCTCTAATAACATATGCACTAAATCCTTCAAGGTGAAGTATTCATACACAATTTTTTAGAAAAATATTTCTTAGCCTCTTAGATGAGTACAAGTGTAACACTTCGAATTCACAAGAAGCAGCACAATTAAGAGAATCCACAAACACTCTTTTATATTGATTTACTCTTATTTCAAATTTGGTATTTACACATTTAGATTAAACACCTACTGAATCTCAAGATAAAAAAAAGTGAAAAAGTTATAAATAAATAACAGTCGTATAAGATGCAGTGTGTAAAAATATTGGTATCTATTTAGGCGAGTAAACTTTTCATATGCACGTAAATCCAATTTCTTTTTAAAAGATGTTTACAAAATGCATTAACTAAAGGAACTAAAGG
>NC_029788.2:100235723-100252437 GCF_000816755.2 Arachis ipaensis
AACATAGTTTTTTCATTGTAAAAAAATTAATAATTTAATTATAAATAATAGATTGCATCTAAAATATTCCAATAATAACTTGAAGTATTTAATTTTTTTAGACAATTTTTTTTTTGAAATATTAATTATTAAAAGATTTTTATTTTTTTAGTATTTGAAATTTTCTTTTAATTATTTTTTATAAACAACTGTAAATAGATATTTTAATGCAAACAAAATAACAAGATATTGTCTACATAATACCGAAAAATAACTATGTTTTCTTATATTTTTTTTGGTGTCTACCATGTTTTCCTATATGTATGGTGTTATGAGTCACAAAAAAAATATGTCTGGTGTTATACAAATTTTGGGTGCACATATTTTTAGTGAATTTAATTTTGATGTATTGACCGTGTAAAATGTATTTTACACAGTCGTGTAATTATATTTGGTCTTTTGGATGACAATAAATACTGTCTATAAACAGTAATTATTTTTGTTAATATAGTGTTACGTCATTAGATATAAATATAAAATTATTTTAAAAAAATAAAAAAAATTAAAATAGCAAAAGTGATAAAAATATTATTTTTATAATTTTGTTTTGTCATTTTTATGTATAGAAGATTAGAAAATAGTAAATTTTTAACTAAATTAATTTATATTTATTGTATTCAATTTAAATAAGTAATAAATTATCTTATTTTAATTTATTTCTTAAATTTACATATCATAAAAATTAAATCAAATAATTAATATACCTAATTTTAAATTGTGTGATACTTAAATATCTATTCAAATCAATTAGTTGATATAATTAATTCATCATAATGAATTGTCTTTAATGAGTTAAACAAAATAAAGTAGAAATTTGGGACTGACAATAATATCTCTCGCTACTTTACTTTTATTCGATTGAACCCCTAAGTGACTGATTTGCTAGAACATTGTCACTCGCTAATTAATTTGTAAGAAATTAGCAAGGAAATTTTCCTCGCTCTTTATTTAGCTACAAAAGTCAATCTGCGAGAAACAAACTTACTCGTGAATCTCTCGCTAATCAGTCGTTTTTCTCAAGTTCGGGTATTTTGTGACCGCTCATTAATTTTGTCGTTAGTATGATAGTTGCCTTCTTGCAACGACGTCTTGAAAAAAAAAAGAATTGTTGTAAAAGCTATCAAATGAAAGATTTATTGGTAACGAATGATATTTTCTTCTAGTATACATGGTTTTTTATAGTGGTAAAATGAAGATGGAAGGAATTAAATTTTATATTTTTATATTAGGAATAAAATTTGATATTTATTCTAATAAAGTTATTATTATTATCAATATAAATGGGTTAACAACTTGCCACTAATAAAATATATTAATTAACATAAATATAATTAGTCTATTTAATCAATACATTATTTACGTGTTACTTAAGACAAAATACACTACATTTTACTTGCAACATGTTAAATCTTGTCTCTTCAATTACTTTCTTTTTAAACACTTGTCACACTACCCTTTTGACAACACAAACATACACATGTAGAAGAATCTTTCTTTCTACATCATAAAATTCACCGTTTGTTTGTACCTGTTGAAACTTGAAACATTGAGAAAAGTCACGCCATTTTAAATTTAGATCCTTTAAATTTTAAATTTTAAATTTTTATTTTAGAGAGTAATATAAAATTTTAAATAATATATAAAATAAATAGTAAAAAATTATTTTTTACTCTTGAATGGTTTCTCTTTCATATTTTTTTATTTATAAAATAAATAATAAAAGATCACACTTTATCCTCTAAAATAAAATTTAAAATTTAGAAATTCAAATCTCACCGTTATATATGGAACGTGACTTGATGCTTTTATTTGGGTCATGCAAAATATAAATATATATCTTTTTACCCACAATTAATATACATACAAAACAATTAAGTGAGTTAATATTTGAAACTTTTTGAAAATTTATTTTGTTCACATTATAAGATTAAGTATCGTTAGATTCATTAAATAAATCTACTGGTAGAAAAGTTACTATCAGATTTATCGTCGTCCTTGAGTTGATGTTATAAATGTCGCTGGAAACTATTTGCAGTGAATTTTTTTCGTTCGATGCTAATTACCGGCGAATTTTTTATCGGTTTTTTTTTTAATGAATTTGATGAGATTGTGTTGATAGTTATCGTCGGATATATCGGACGGTTACTTTGGCGCCATTTCATGTGTTTAGGCGCCAAGTTACCATTAGATTTATCTGACGATAATATTTTCTATTTTTTTGGCACAGTTAAACCATAATTAGTAAACTCTTGTTAACAAAATTATTGGCAGAAATTTAAAGTTAGCAGAAATCAACAAATTATTTTATTAAAAAATAAATAGTTTCAATACAATAAAATATCACATATGTAGAATATAATGAAGTAGACAAATAAAAATGCATAAAATCCTAACCCCTACAGGTCCCGTTAATCTTCGTCGTCGTCGGCGGCGGCGTGGTGGTCCCATGCTGAGGCGGCGGAGTATGTGTTGCCGTCAGTGCCCCACCAACAGCGTTGTCGCTGGAACCAGCTGCACCGCCGCTGGAACCAGCTGCGTCATTGCCTCCAATGCCCATCTATTGGCTGTACTCCTCCATTTGCTGTCGCAACCGATCAAGTTGCTCCAGCTTTTCTGTCAGGTCCGAGTTGACGGCAACGCGTACAAGGTCTTGATACCTCTTCTCAGACTGCTCCGCTTGTTAGTAAAACTCTTGTGTTAGCTTCTATACCCCCTCCCTCAAGTTGACAACTTTCTGGAATTCAGCAGGGCTGGTGACAGAAGCAGAGGCAGAGGAAGTCGCCAACGCGGAGGAGTGGAGGCCACTGACAAAGAACGACTCTTGTAAGATCCCAAATTTCTAGAAATTAAATAATAAATTTTTTATGATTTATTTTATTTATTCGAGAATATATTTTCAGATATTTTTATATTAACTGAGTACTTTTTTATTATTGATTTAAAACTTTAGTGATTTAAAATAATGAGAATTTTATATGCTTTAATTTGAATAATTAGATTTTTAATGTTATTTTATAAGTTAAAGGAAATTAATTTGATTATCTCTAGTTATTGAATTAGAATACTATTTGAAAATAAATTACAAGTTGATGAATAAATGATATTTTTATATATAGTTATTGGTTGATTAAATTTGGTTTTTAATTACTCTATTACTCCTAATTTTATTAAAATTATTAAACTACCCTAACCCTAATTTTATCCTAACCTAACACTAATGCTAATACATACTTTCCACCTTCACAAACCCTTACAGTCGTCACTCTTCTCTTGCACCCATACACATGAAAACGAAAAAAAAAAAAGATAGGGAGAAGAGAGAACGAGGAGAGTAGAAGGGAAGGAGGAAGAAGAAAAGGGAAGGTACTGCACTGTTGCCGCTGCCCAGCCATCGTCGCCGTCCCATAGATCTGCCATCAAACTCCCGTGTGTGAGGAGCCATGCTGCTGCCGCCGTCCAGTCTGCCTTGCCAGTGTCGCCGCCATTGTGCCGTCGAGAAGGAAGCCGTTCGTGTCCTATCACCGCTATTGGAGGGAGGAGTTGTCGCCGATCTACACGCCGCCAACGTCGCCGGCGATTAGGGTTGGAAGTGAGTCGAATTAGACTAAGTTCAAGCTTGGCTCACAAAAATTAAGCTTGACTCAAAACTCGACTCATTAACAATTGAGCCTATTTCGTATGCTCAAACTCGACTCAACGAAAGTTCATGAACTAGCTTCGAGCTCATGAGTTGGCTCAAATAATAGGAACATAATATATAATTCTATATCAATAAATTATAACTATATTAAAAAATATTATTACTATTAATATAATTCTATATCAATAATAGCAAATAGAAAGGCTTCCATGACAAACATTATAAAGTAACACCGGAACTCCTCCTTTTCTAGCTCGGTTGTAACGGAGCATGTTACATGGTTCTTAACTTCTTTTTGGGTTCTACCATCAAAGGTGTCTATGAGTTAATGATGCTTTTTCGGATCTAATTTAAAGAATCTATCACCTGTTAAATGAAAGCACAGGGTTGAGAAAAGTATCAATACATCTAAAAAACACTAACTAGCAATAGATTTACTAGACACAGTAGAAGAAAACATATATGCATTTTATATTAATTATATATTTTACGTATTACCTTTTACAGGGAGTCCCAATGCTTGACTTATCAAAAGTGCATTAATTGGTATGTGTCCAGTCTTAACCTCCATATGCATTCGATCCTTGTTATATGACCGCGTTAGGGCAACTATCAAATTTTGGTTCATCGACCACCTTGGGATGTGTCTCAGACATCCAAAACCTATTTTCTCAACCTCTTGGTATTTGATCAGATATTTGTTTTTTAGATGCTCCATCATATTCGCGATGGCAGTTAGAGGGCAGCGGGTATTAAGTATTTTCTAAAAAATTGACACACTAATTAGTTTATGTTAAATTGTGTATGTCACTTGCTAACTCTGAAAATTCTTAAAGTGTGAAAAAAATTACCTTTTTAGTACCTTCTGATTTTTTCGGCCTTCCAACTTTCTTTTTGTTATTGTTATCATTAAATTCATCAAGTTTGTCAACAGAAGCCTTACTAGCTGTTGATTTTTCTTTCTTTGGACCAGCTGAAGTATGTTTTTTAATTGGCATTGTGATTCTAGACTGCACATTCGATACAAGACAAAAACTATACTCAAATACACATCCAAAATTATTAAAAAGAATTTCTAAGTATTTCATCAACACATCCAAAAGTCATGTAAAAAAGACAAAGTTCAGTGTTCACATCATAAGGTTAAACATAAAGTTTTGTCCAGAAATACTTCTAAAATTGAGGGAACAACATAAACACATCCCAAATGATAATAATCCATGCTAATTATTTCATCAATACATCCGAAATGCATATACCTATGATAAGATTACAAATCCAAATTTATAAAATTACACATCCAAAATTATACGTTTACATAACCCAAATCACAAATTTTGCACACCAAATAAACTGATAGTCAGCAAAAATCAACAAAGAAAACGAACAAATCCTCAACACAAATATGACAATAGAACAACCAGGCAGTACTAAAAGTCACATAATATTCCCCTACAAACAATAGTGAATTCATATAAATACTCAATTTTGTGTAAAATTGTGTCATGCATCATTTCATTTAAAAAAAAGGGCAAGAATAGCATTATGTTGTTGCTGAATTCATTTTGTTTAGTGACATTACTTCAGTCTAGTTTTTTACACTCAAGAAACTAAATAAAAGAGCATCAAAACCACTGAAAGATACATAAACAAATTAGATATTTAATGTCAAGTCGTAAATGGGCTCAAGACACATCTAAAATAACAAATAACAAGTATATTACTTTCAAATTTATACAAATACACAAACACATCTACAATTAATTAGACAATACAAACACATACAACATTAGAGTTTAGCACATCCAAATTATATTACTATTACAAACTAAATAGACATGCTGATTTTTTGTCATAGTAAATTTCCACATTTTTTTAAGCCATAGGTTTGAAACTCTTATATTAGAACAATAATAAACAAGCATCAGTATCTCAATGATTACCTAAATAGATTAGGTACACAAACTAGAATGCTATTATTATTTCATAAACACATCCAAAATTCAATTAACAACATAAACACATTTAAAACATAGAATTTGCACATGCAAAAATAAATTAACATTACAATATATATGGAAACCTTTTCAGGCAATTTTATTCCATTTTTAATAAAAAATAGAATATTGTACAAAATAATAGGAAAAGTATTGGTGCCAAGGAATGCATAAAGAAAAACTATATGAATATAGACACATTCAAATACCTGAGGTACGTTTTCGGTGCGGAAGGATTGGCGACGCTGATGCGAACGAACGACGATGACGAGTAGTATTAGGACGAAGCGAAGCTGAGGAATGAGCGCCGAGAAGGAAGGCGGCGCGGAGGATGAGTGATGGAGATGACGGTGGCACAGAGGAACAGTGACGAGGACGAACGATGCTGGGGATGACGCAGCGGCGCAAAGTAACGGTGATGACAAGGAGGAAGGCGGTGACGGGGATGAGCGCCAAAGAGGAAGGCGGCGCAGAGTAACAGCAACGCAAATGTTGAGGATGTTATGGTGGCGCGAAAGAAGAAGTCCATGGATGGTGAGCATGATACTGGTTTTGTTGGTGGTTATTATTCCACTTTTGATTCCCACCATTGTCTATATGATGTTGCGCGAAAGTCGGCCAATTAAGAAATTATAATATAGGAACAGCGTTGTGAATATAGTTCTTAACCAGCTAAAATCCGCTCATGAATTTAGAAAGGTTGTCACAAAATTAGAATAAAAATACTGGGAGTATGAGTCCCAGGTCGTCTCCCAACGAGTTGCTAAAAAGGGTGCTAATTTATTAATCAGAAGTTTCCAAGAAATTTTGAGAGTTGAATGACAGAAAAATAAATAATTGTAAATTAAAGAAATAAAAATTAAATGGGATTTATAGATTCAGAAATAAAAAGCCTTGACTGGGGGAATGATTAATTGGAAGTTCTATCCCTGTTGAAATTTTCTCAAGTATAGTATAAAGAGGTTGTTATTTTCACTTAGTTAACCTTTACTAAATAAAGGAAAGTCAAGTGATTGAGCTAACTTTTATTCAAAAATCCTAGTCCTCTCCCTTGGAAAGGTCTAGCATTAGTAAATACAGAATTAGCCAACAACTTCCAATTTAACTATTCACTTGAGCATTCCAACTCAGGTGTCTCCTCTTAATCAACCTCCATGTCAAGTTGGGAGTCTACTCCATCAACATGGATACCATCTTTGTTGTTGGGAGTTTGGAATAGAAAAGAGACATGATAATCTAAATAAAATAAGGATTGAAAATTAATTAAAGGTAAAAGTAATTCTTTGTATTAATAAATCTAAAAACAATCCAATTGTAACTCTAAACAAGAATTAAGAATATGGAATAATAAATAGGGAGTCAGAAAACAAACTAGAATAGTAACTTCAACGGAGGTGATGACTCTTCAATATCCAGAAGCGAAAGCATAAAACTAATAAACTATGAATTTAAAAAAAACCTAGAGGAAGAGTAATTTCTCTCTAGATTCAAATCTAAAAAACTAAAAACTATGCTAATGAGAATGTGTCTTGAGTCTCTGCACGTTCCTTGACTCTAGTCTGTGTTTCTGGGCTGGAAACTGGATCAAAACACGGCCCGAAATTGCCCCAGCATTTTCTGTTATTTCTGCAGATCGCGCATGTCACGCGTACGCGTCATCCACGCGCACGCGTCTTTGTGCAAACTCCAACCCACGCGTACGCGTCAGGCATGCGCACGCGTCGCTGCAAATTTCTCCATATCGTGCGCACGCGTGAGCCATGCGTGCGCGTCGATACTCGCTGGTTATCTCCTTAGTTTCTTGTGTTCCTTCCATTTTTGCAAGCTTCCTCTCCATTCTCTAAGCCATTCCTGCCCTATAAGCCTGAAACACTTAACACATGGATCACGGCAACGAATGGTATAAAGGAGAATTAAAATACACAATTTAAAGCTTTCTAGGAAGCAAGTTTTCAACCATAGAACAAAACTAGGAAGGAATTTGTAAAATCATGCAAATCATATGAATAAGTGGGTAAAGACTTGACAAAAACCACTCAATTGAACACAGGATAAACCATAAAATAGTGGTTTATCAACCTCCTTACACTTAAACATTAGCATGTCCTCATGCTTAGCTTAAGAAGATAAAATAAATGAGTAGGGAAAAGTAAGACTCATGCAATGCAATGCAACCTATGTATGAATGCAACTATATGCTAAGATGATTCTGCCTACTTGGTTAAAAGTAAATAAGTTCTTCAAGACAAAAATAAATCAGATATCACTAATTAAAATCATAAAGTAAAGACAAGTAAACTTGTAAGAAGACAGCTCATGAAAGTAGGGAACATAGAATTAAGCATTGAACCCTCACTAATAGTATATGTGCACTCTAATCACTCAAGTGTATAGGGTAATCACTCTACTCTTCTCTAGTCATGCTTTCTAAACCTTGTTCTTCACCTAACCAATCAACACATATTTAATGCACCAATGCAAACATCATGAGGTATTTTCAAGGTTGTAATGGGGCTAAGGTAACGGTGAGGGTATATATATGGCTAAGTGAGCTATAAATTGAATCCTTGACTAACCTAAGCTCTCACCTATACACACACTCTATATACTTTTAAAATTATGCCTAGCTACCCAAAATTCCCACTTTTGCATATTTCACATACTCATGCATCAACATTCATTTTAATTTGTATCACATATGCATTGATCTTTTCATTTACTTAACATTAGGGTAATTTTGTCCCCTTATTTATTTATTCATTTATTGAATATTTTTGTTTTTTTTAAATAATAGAAAAATAAACATAACTTATCAATGCACATGGATTTTTTTAATTTTTTTGGTCTTACATGAGTAGGTACCCAAATTCCCAATATTTTATCATTTAAGCACTGTACACTTTTTATTAACCCAAGTTCCTACAGTTTTTCCACACTTAATTGATACACAATCTCTAACTTAAGCTAACCAAAGATCCAATTTGGGGTAATTAATTTGTTTTTTCGCTTAAGGCTAGTGATGTAGTAAAATATAGAACAAATGGGGATAAAAGGGCTCAAAGTAGCTAACAAATGTAATTGAAAGGGTAGGCTATTTGGGATAAGTGAGCTGATAATCAAACAATGGCCTCAATTATATGCATGCATATAAACACATTAAACATTGGACATATAGGATGAAACAAAATATAGATTACAATCATAGAGAAGAAAACACACAAGAATAAAATATTATGGTTAAATAGTGTAACCATATAATTTGGCTCAAAAATCTTACTGGGTTGTGTGTTCTTAGCTATAACCAATGTTCCAAATACAACTTCCAACAAGTTTAACAAAAATTTTAATTCAAATTAGTGAAATTTTCAAAATTAGGGTCTTAAAAAGAAACTTATTATTTTCAACCAATTAGAACATGCATGCAAATACCTATTACTATGCAATTTATCCTATTCTAATAAAAGAAAATTAACTTATTGGTGTTAAGAAAGAGAAATTACCTCCGGAAGTCAGATACTGACCGACCTCCCCATACTTAAAGCTTGACACCGTCCTTGGTGCCATCAGTTAGGAACAAAGGGGGGCTGGTAGCAGTATCTCCACAATCGGGACCGTCATGGCTCCCTGTGCTGGTAAATGAAGTGGAGTCCGGGGTGTCTGGGTCTTCTTCAGTTGGGTGGTTACCAACAAGTAGCTCCTTGAGGTATGTAAATCGGCACTTGTTACGGCGCTCTCTTGGCTTTCCTTGCCGGTCAAGCCGGTCTAACCTCTCAAGTATCTGATGGAGCAGTTGATTTGTTGAAGGTGCTTGTGATGTGAAAGGAGAAGGAATATCTCCGGCCGGTTCTATAGGCTGGCTAGTAGTGGCTGATGGGGGTTTGATGTACTTCCCGTTAGGGACGTACTAATCATCCTGTGGAATCATGGCCTTGGTGTCCCCAGCTCTGTAGGAGACTACGACTGCTGAGACTAGATCTGAAACCAAGGCGGGAAAGGGTTGGTTGCCCGCGATCTGTACATGTCCCATGGCATGCCGAAGGTGTCTTGGTAAATTGAGGGGCTGGTCTGTAAGGATACACCAGAGGAGAACAACCATATCTGCAGTGAAGGAGGACTCGTGAGTGCTCGGAAAGACGTAATGGGACATAATCTGTGTCCATACTCGAGCCTCCAAAGTAAGTGCTGAAGCCAATATGCCCTTAGGTCGGGATTGATGGTATCCATAGATCCATCTGCTGTCAGGTTGTGTTATAACTCTGAGGATGGTGTCCCAGTCAAATTGGTATGTCTGGCGCTTGAATGAGGCTTCTTGGAATGCGTCCAATCCTTCTGGAGCAGGGGGAAGATCTAAAGCTTGCTGAATAGCCTCTTCAGTTATGGGGACTTGCTTCTGACGGACATAGACAGACTGCAGGGTTGGCATGTGAAAATTGGAGTAGAATTCAACTATCCATGAGAGATTGACCTGCCGTAGCTGTCTCCGTAAGAATCTCCATTGTCTGTGTTCAATTCGGGGCTTTACAAAATCAACAATGTGTGTCGGAAGGATGAGAAGATGCTCATTGTTATAGTTCCGCTCAGCCAGGATGGGAAACATATGCTCACAGTAGCGGTTACCGAACCGTGCAGTGTCCCTTGCTGGAAAGGCTTTCTCTGTTTCATTGACCTTAATAATCCTCTTGACTCTCTTTGTTGAGGGCTTTATTGCTGTTGTGGAAGGTTCCACAGCTAGTGCTCTTTTTGTTCCTTTCCTTGCCGGTGGTTTAGGAGTAGCTTTCTCTTTACCCTTCTTAGTGGCCATCGTAAAAAGGGAAGAAGAAAGTAACATGTAAAGCTGAGGGTTTGAGCAAGGAAGAGGATGGTACAAGTGATAATCAATGCCAACGTAAAGTAGGATGACGTTAACACATGGTCGCGACTACATGTGATCAGTTCATCACTGGAAATATAGCAAGTGCATGTTATGGCAGTTAGATGCAAGATGTTTATTGGCATGCTGGCAAAGGCATGAGTAGCATAGATCAAGCATTAATTGTCCAATTTGATTACCAAATGTTTCAAACTAACAATCTGATTGTATTGACAATTATATTCAATCAATAAAATATTGAAAGGGATTTTGTGAAAAACAAGCGTTAGAGTAGTAAGATAGAATAATTTAAAAAGAATGCACAACGCCATACGGGCTTTTTCACAAACACTTAGCATGCATAGTAAACATGTTATTGAAAGTATTAAATTGGAACATGCAAGCAACCCTTAATATTAGTTGTCAAACAATTCCTTTAATAATCCACAAGTAATTATGGAAGAAAACAATCAATCAAATAATCTTCAAACACCAATTAAAATAATGCAAAAATAAAAAGAAAGAAAAATAAAACATAGATAATGAAGGTAAAAAGAAAAAGAAGGGGAAAACATTAATAAAAGTAATAATGGAAAAGTAAAAAGGGAAGAAGAAAAGAACCTTGACGAAGAAGAGGAAAAAGGGGAAGAAGAAAGTAAAAAGTAAGAAGGAATAAAGAAGAAAGAAGGAGGAAGAAAGAATTAAGAAGGAGAAGAAAGAATTAGGATTGGGGGAGAAAAGATAAGAATTCTGGCGTATAACTAGTAAAACTGTGCGTCATATGCGATGCGTGCGCGTGGAGTACGCGGACGCGCGGTTTGCGCTATTTTCAAGTGACGCGTATGCGTGGGGGACGCATACGCGTGACCTGAATTGTGCTATTGGCACGAGATCAGCCTTAAGCACGCACAACTCTCTGTTTCAATACGCACATTGCCAATTTTTAGGGTGACGCGTGTGCGTGAAGGTCGCGCACGCGTGAATGGCTTTATTTGGAAAAGTGACGCGGACGCGTACGCGTGATAGGCTTGTGCTTCCAGCACAATTCCTGCCCGGCACCATCATAACTCTCTGGCCATACACCCCTTTACGTCGATTTTGCAGGGTCACGCGTGCGCGTGGGTGACGCGCACGTGTGGAGGGCTGATTTCGCAAGCGACGTGTACGTGTCAGGGACGCGCACGCGTGGGCGTGTTTGTGCCTAAAGCATGCCTCCAGCCATGCTCCCGCGTAACTCTCTATTTTTTTCTTCTTTGTTTCGAATGCACATATGACGCGTACGCGTCAGCGACGCTTGGACGTTGTGTGCTTTTTTTTTATGCAAAATGCAAATGCAAATGCAGACTATATACAGAGATTATGGGAAGAGTCACTAAGAAAGATAAAGTAGAATAAAATAAAATAAAACTAAGACTCAAACGGAACGATCATACCTTAGTGGGTTGTCTCCTACCTAGCACTTTGCTTTTACGTCCTTAAGTTGGACGGTCTTCAGGCAATTCTGCTTCTGTTGGTGGGTCTTCCAAGAGGAAGACCTCTAGCTCTTTGTGTTCCTTCATCTTCTCACCATGATAAAGCTTTAGGCGATGTCCATTGACCTTGATGAATTTGGGACTTGAAGGATGACTCAGGTGGAAGACTCCATATGGCGCTGCCTTCTCTACTTTGTAGGGTCCTTCCCATCTGGATCTCAGCTTTCCTGGCATGAGTCTCAGCCTGGAGTTGTAAAGGAGAACCAGATCTCCAGGTCTGAACTCTCTTCTCTTAATATGCTTGTCATGCACAGCCTTCACCCTCTCTTTGTATAATTTGGCGTTGTCATAAGCTTCGAGTCGAAGGGTCTCCAATTCTGCCAGTTGCAGCTTCCTTTCAGCACCAGCTTTCTCAAATCCCATGTTGCACTCCCTCACAGCCCATAAAGCCTTGTGTTCCACCTCTACTGGAAGGTGGCAAGCCTTTTCGTACACTAAGCGGAAGGGGCTCATCCCAATGGGTGTCTTGTACGCTGTCCGATATGCCCAGAGCGCATTAACAAGTCTGGTGCTCCAGTCCTTTCTATGAGGCTTTACTATCTTCTCCAGAATACGCTTTATTTCTCTGTTAGACACTTCTGCTTGTCCATTGGTCTGAGGATGATAAGCTGTTGCTACTTTGTGAACTATCCCATGATTCTTTAGTATTCCTGCTAGTCTCCTGTTACAAAAGTGAGTGCCTTGATCACTCACGATTGCTTGTGGTGACCCAAAGCGACATATAATATGGTTTCTAACACAGGAAACAACGGTGTTAGCATCATCAATACGGGTAGGAATTGCTTCCACCCATTTAGAAACATAATCTACGGCTAACAGTATATAAAGGTGACCATTAGAGTTTGTAAATGGACCCATGAAGTCAATGCCCCAAACATAAAAAATTTCACAGAATAGCATAATCTGTTGGGGCATATCATCCCTCTTGGATATATTACCAAACCTTTGGCATGGGGAACAAGATGTACAAAAGGCAGCAACATCTTTAAAAAGAGTAGGCCACCAGAATCCACAGTCTAAAATTTTCCTAGCTGTTCTTTGAGGGCTAAAATGTCCTCCACTCTCAGAAGAGTGGCAGGCCTCTAAAATGGAATGGAATTCTGATTGGGGCACACACCTTTTAATTACTTGGTCAGCACCACACCTCCATAAATATGGGTCATCCCATATATAATATTTGAACTCGCTTTTCAGCTTGTCTCTTTGATGCTTAGTAAAATTGGGAGGAAAAGTATGGCTAACTAGATAATTAGCTACAGGTGCATACCAAGAAACTACTTCAGATACGGCATGCAAGCTATCAAATGGAAAAGCATCATTGATAGGAGTGGAATCATCCTTAATGTGCTCAAGACGACTCAAGTGGTCTGCCACTAAATTCTGGTTACCACTCATATCCTTAATTTCTAAACCAAATTCTTGCAGCAATAGTATCCAACGTATTAGCCTTGGTTTGGACTCTTTTTTAGCTAATAAATACTTTAGAGCTGCATGGTCTGAGTACACTACCACCGTAGTACCAAGTAAGTAGGCTCGAAATTTATCCAGAGCAAAAACAATAGCCAAAAGCTCTTTTTCAGTGGTGGTGTAATTAGACTGAGCAGTGTCTAAGGTCTTAGACGCATAAGCAATTACGAAAGGATATTTACCTTTGCGCTGAGCCAGCACCGCTCCTACTGCATGGTTGGAGGCATCACACATAATCTCAAAAGGCTGGTTCCAGTCTGGTCCTCTCAAGATTGGAGCTTGAGTCAGGGCGATCTTCAGCTTATAAAATGCTTGCATGCAATCCACACTCAGCTCAAACTCAACATCTTTCTGCAGCAGTCTGGATAAAGGCAATGCTACCTTACTGAAGTCCTTGATAAATCTCCTGTAGAAACCTGCATGGCCAAGGAACGAACGGACTTTTCTCTCAGAAGAAGGGTAAGGTAAACTAGAAATGACATCTACCTTTGCTGGATCTACAAAAATACCAGTATTAGAGACAACATGTCCTAGAACAATCCCTTGTTTTACCATAAAATGACATTTTTCAAAATTCAATACAAGGTTTGAACTAACACACCTGTCTAATATTCTAGCCAAACTATCCAAGCAAAGGTTAAAGGAATCACCATATACGCTAAAATCATCCATAAAAACTTCCATACAGTTCTCAATAAGATCTGAAAAGATACTCATCATGCATCTTTGGAAAGTAGCCGGTGCATTACATAAGCCAAAAGGCATCCTCTTATATGCATATGTTCCAAAGGGACATGTGAAAGTAGTCTTTTCCTGATCTTCAGGAGCTATATGAATTTGAAAATAGCCTGTATAACCATCTAAAAAGTAGTAATGGAATTTACCTGACAGGCGATCAAGCATCTGATCAATAAATGGCAAGGGGTAGTGATCCTTGCGAGTGGCTTGGTTGAGACGCCTGTAATCAATGCAAACTCTCCATGAATTCTGCACTCTAGTTGTCAGGAGCTCTCTATGCACATTCTTTACTATTGTGACTCCAGACTTCTTGGGCACCACTTGTACTGGACTGACCCATTCGCTATCTGAAATGGGGTAGATGATATCTGCTTCAAGTAGCCTGGTGACTTCTTTCTTGACAACTTCTAAGATGGTGGGATTCAATCTTCTTTGGGGTTGACGAACAGGCATTGCTCCCTCTTCTAAGAATATTCTATGCTCACAAACTTGAGGGCTGATGCCTGCTATATCTGCCAAGCTCTACCCAATTGCTTTCTTATGTTTTCTTAGCACGTTAAGTAGCTGCTCCTTCTGTTGGGAAGTGAGTTCCCTTGCAATGATAACTGGGAGATGCTGATTATCCTCAAGGTAAGCATACTTGAGGTGGGGAGGAAGGGGCTTCAAGTCCAATTTCTGCTCATGGCTAGGCTCTGGATCATCTGGAGCTAGTGACAATGGCAAAGTGTCCTCATTGTGTTCAGAGGGTGTCCCCACACTTGGACCTTACTCCATGTACTTCTCTTCTACTTCTTCTTGGTGAACTTCAGCTACAGTTTCATCAATGATATCGCACAGGAAGATAGAATGATCTTTCGGAGGGTTCTTCAAAGCTTCATTTAAACTGAAACTCACTGCTCTGCCATATATCTCAAACGAGTAAGTTCCTGAGAATGCATCCAGCTTGAACTTTGAAGTCTTCAGGAATGGTCTTCCAAGAAGGATTGATGATGGTCTTTCTAAGTCATTAGGGGGCATTTCCAAGATATAGAAGTCAATGGAAAATGTGAGCCCCTTAATGCTCACTAGCACGTCTTCAGTAATTCCAACTACTGTAATAATGCTTTTATCTGCTAACACAAAACGAGTTGTCGACCTCTTCAAGGGAGGGAGCCTCAAAGCATCATATATACACAATGGCATTATACTAACACACGCTCCTAAATCACACATGCAGTCAGAAAATATTACACCCCCAATGGTACTGTTAACCATGCATGGACCTGGATCACTATATTTTTCAGGTATATCCCCCATTAAAGCAGATATAGAACTACCTAAAGGAATAGTTTCTAATTCATTAATTTTATCTTTATGTATGCATAAATCCTTTAGAAACTTTGCATATTTAGGTACTTGTTGAATAACATCAAAAAGGGGAATAATTACCTTAACCTTTTTGAAGATTTCTACCATTTTGGGATCAAGTTCCATCTGCTTTCTGGACTTCCTTGTAAGGTATGGAAATGGGATAGGAATGGCGCTGATGAGCAGATAATTTATATGCTTTTTGGCATTATTTTTACATAGTTTTTAGTATGATTTAGTTAGTTTTTAGTATAATTTTATAAGTTTTTAAATTAAAATCACATTTCTGGAATTTACTATGAGTTTGTGTGTTTTTCTATAATTTCAGGTATTTTTTGGCTGAAATTGAGGGACTTGAGCAAAAATCAGATTCAGAGGTTGAAGAAGGACTGCAAATGCTGTTGGATTCTGACCTCCCTGCACTCAAAGTGGATTTTCTGGAGCTACAGAAGTCCAAATGGCGCCCTCTCAATTGCATTGGAAAGTAGACATCCAAAGATTTCCAAAAATATATAATAGTCCATACTTTGCCCGAGTTTAGACGACGCAAACTGGCATTCAACGCCAACTCTCTGCCCTATTCTGAAGTTAAACACCAGAAACAGGTTGCAAAGCTGAGTTAAACGCCAGAAACAGGTTACAAACTGGCGTTCAACTCCAAGGAAGACCTCTACCCGTGAAAGCTTCAATGCTCAGCCCAAGCACACACCAAGTGGGCTCCGGAAGTAGATTTCTGCATCATTTACTCATTTCTGTAAACCCTAGTAACTAGTTTATTATAAATAGGACTTTTTACTATTGTATTTACATCTTTGATCAGTTTTATGCTATCTTAGACCTTTANTATTTTCAACGTTCTACACACCATAGATTAAGGTGTGGAGCTCTGCTGTTCCTCATGAATTAATGCAAAGTACTATTGTTTTTCTATTCAATATTCAATTATTCCTATTCTAAGATATTCATTCACACCCAAGAACATGATGAATGTGATGATTATGTGACGCTCATCACCATTCTCACCTATGAACACGTGCCTGACAACCACTTCCGTTCTACATGAAGATGAGATAGAATGAGTATCTCTTAGGTATCTAATACAGGG
>NC_029788.2:100254390-100256098 GCF_000816755.2 Arachis ipaensis
CTTATGTATTTTCAACGGTAGAGTTTCTACACACCATAGATTAAGGTGTGGAGCTCTGCTGTTCCTCATGAATTAATGCAAAGTACTATTGTTTTTCTATTCAATTCAAGCTTATTCCTATTCTAAGATATTCATTCACACCCAAGAACATGATGAATGTGATGATTATGTGACGCTCATCACCATTCTCACCTATGAACACGTGCCTGACAACCACTTCCGTTCTACATGAAGATGAGATAGAATGAGTATCTCTTAGGTATCTAATACAGGGGACCGAGTCTGAGATATTAGAATCTTCGTGGTATAAGTTAGAATCTATGGACGGCCATTCCTGAGATCCGGAAAGTTTAAACCTTGTCTGTGGTATTCCGAGTAGGATCTGGGAAGGGATGGCTGTGACGAGCTTCAAACTCACGAGTGCTGGGCATAGTGACAGACGTAAAAGGATCACTGAATTCTATTCCAGTATGATTGAGAACCGACAGATGATTAGCCATGTAGTGACAGCGCATTGGACCATTTTCACTGAGAGGACGGGATGTAGCCATTGACAACGGTGATACCCAACATATAGCTTGCCATGGAAAGGAGTATGAAGGATTGGATGAAGACAGTAGGAAAGTAGAGGTTCAGGAGGAACAAAAGCATCTCTATACGCTTATCTGAAATTCTCACCAATGAATTACATAAGTATCTCTATCTTTATTTTACGTTTTATTTATCTTTTAATTATCAAATCTCTAAAACCATTTGAATTCGCCTGACTGAGATTTACAAGGTGACCATAGCTTGCTTCAGGCCGACAATCTCCGTGGGATCGACCCTTACTCACGTAAGGTTTATTACTTGGACGACCTAGTGCACTTGCTGGTTAGTTGTGCGAAGTTGTGACAAATGGTAAATTGCGCAGAGTTGTGTGAAAAGTGTTGAGATCACGATTTCGTGCTTCGTGCACCTTGCGTCGTTGCCGGGGATTGTTCGAGTTTGGACAACTGACGGTTCATCTTGTTGCTCAGATTAGGTAATTCTATTTTATATTTTATTTTTTTGTTTTTTTTTATTTTCGAAAATATTTCAAAAAAAATTTAAATAAATATTTTCAAAAAAAAATTTATTCTATGTTCTTCAGAATTTTTAAGAATGAATTCTAGAGTTTCATGAAGCATGTTGAAGCCTGGCTGGCTGTAAAGCCATGTCTAAATTCTTTTGGACTGAAGTTTTGGCTTAAACTTGAATGAATTACACTCATATTTTGACTAAAGCTTGGCTGGCTATTAAGCCATGCCTGACCATTTGATTGGAGCTTTAGACTAACATGGCAAGATTCCTGGAATTCATATTAAAAATTTTGGAATCCTTATTTTTCTTTTTCAAATGATTTTCGAAAAAAATTAAAAGAAAATACAAAAAAAAATTTTAAAATCATAAAAATCAAAAAAATATTTCATGTTTCTTGTTTGAGTCTTGAGTTAGATTTTAAAGTTTGGTGTCAATTGCATGTTCATCTTGCATTTTTCGAAAAATTCATGCATTCATGGTGTTCTTTATGATCTTCAAGTTGTTCTTGGGAAGTCTTCTTGTTTGATCTTGATGTTTTCTTGTTTTGCATTTTTTCTTGTTTTACATGTGCATTTTTGCATCCATAGTATCTAAACATGAAAGATTTCTAAGTTTGGTGTCTTGCATGTTTTCTTTGCATTAAAAA
>NC_029788.2:100257331-100270609 GCF_000816755.2 Arachis ipaensis
ATTCCGAGTAGGATCTGGGAAGGGATGGCTGTGACGAGCTTCAAACTCACGAGTGCTGGGCATAGTGACAGACGTAAAAGGATCACTGAATTCTATTCCAGTATGATTGAGAACCGACAGATGATTAGCCATGTAGTGACAGCGCATTGGACCATTTTCACTGAGAGGACGGGATGTAGCCATTGACAACGGTGATACCCAACATATAGCTTGCCATGGAAAGGAGTATGAAGGATTGGATGAAGACAGTAGGAAAGTAGAGGTTCAGGAGGAACAAAAGCATCTCTATACGCTTATCTGAAATTCTCACCAATGAATTACATAAGTATCTCTATCTTTATTTTACGTTTTATTTATCTTTTAATTATCAAATCTCTAAAACCATTTGAATTCGCCTGACTGAGATTTACAAGGTGACCATAGCTTGCTTCAGGCCGACAATCTCCGTGGGATCGACCCTTACTCACGTAAGGTTTATTACTTGGACGACCTAGTGCACTTGCTGGTTAGTTGTGCGAAGTTGTGACAAAGTGTGATTCACGTTTGAGAGCACCAAGTCTTTGGCGCCATTGTTGATTATCACAATTTTGTGCACCAAGTTTTTGGCACCGTTGCCGGGGATTTTTCGAGTTTGGACAATTGACGGTTCATCTTGTTGCTCAGATTAGGTAATTTTATTTTAATTTTAAGTTTTTATTTTTAAAGCTTTTTATTTTCGAAAAATTTTCAAAAAAAAAAAGTCATTCTATGTTCTTCAGAATTTTTAAGAATGAATTCTAGAGTTTCATGAGATATGTTGAATCATGGCTGGCTGTTAAACCATGTCTAATTTTTTTTTTGGACCGAGGTTTCAACTATCTTGAGAAGAGCTTCTTTGTCTTTCTCAGCAAATTAGCTGTTGTATGTAATGTTCTGCTGAAACTTGGCTGGCCATAGGCCATGTCTAGTGTTTTGGACCGGAGCTTTCACTGAAAGCTTCGCTGGCTAGCAAGCCATGTCTAATTCCTGAACTGGAGTTTTAGACTAACATTACATGATTCCTGAAATTCTCATTAGAAATTTTGAAATCCTTATTTTTCTTTTTCAAATTAATTTTCGAAAAATTCAAAAAAATTTAATAAAATCATAAAACCAAAAATATTTTATGTTTCTTGTTTGAGTCTAGTGTCAAATTGTAAGTTTGGTGTCAATTGCATCTCTTTAACTTTTCTTTAAATTTTCGAAAATTCATCATATGTTCTTCATGATCTTCAAGTTGTTCTTGATGAATTTCCTTGTTTGATCTTTGCATTTTCTTGTTTTATGTCTTTTCTTGTTTTTCATATGCATTTTCAATTTGTTAGTGTCTCAACATTAAAAATTTTTAAGTTTGGTGTCTTGCATGTTTTTCTTTTCTTAAAAATTTTCAAAAATAAGTTCTTAGTGTTCATCTTAACATTCAAAGTGTTCTTGGTGTTCGTCTTGACATTCAAAGTGTTCTTGCATGCATTGTGTATTTTGATTCATAATTTTCATGTTTTGAATCTTTTTGTTGTTTTTCTCTTTCTTCATTAGAAATTCAAAAATAAAAAAATATCTTTCCCTTTTTCTCTCATAAATTTTCGAAAATTTGGTTTGATTTAGTCAAAAAGTTTTTAAATTTTAATTGTTTCTTATAAGTCAAGTCAAATTTTCAATTTAAAAATTCTATCTTTTTCAAATCTTTTTCAAAAATTAAATCTTTTTCAATTTTTCTTTCATAATTTCGAAATTTTTAAAATTGATTTTCAAAAATCTTTTTCTTATTTTATTTTATTATTTCAAAATCTTTGCTAATAATTAATGTGATTGATTCAAAAATTTTAAGTTTGTTACTTGCCTATTAAGAAAGGTTCAATCTTTAAATTTTAAAATCATATCTTTTAAGTTTCTTGTTAGTCAAGTAATCAACTTTAATTTCAAAAATCAAATCTTTTTAATTTCCTTTTTTAAATCTGTTTCAAATTAAATTTTCAATCATATCTTTCAATCATATCTTTCAATCATATCTTTTTCAAAACTTAATTTTAAAATCTTTTCTAACTTCTTATCTTTTCAAAAATTAATTTTCAAATCTTTTTCAATTAACTGCTTGACTTTTTGTTTGATTTTAAAAGTTTACTATTTCAACCATATCTTTTTCAAAATTACCTAACTAATTCTCTCTCTAATTTTCGAAAATCACCTTCCTCTTTTTCAAAATTCCTTTTTAATTAACTAATTGATTTAAATTTTAATTTAATTTCATTTTTCTTTTTAAAATTTTCGAATTCTAACCTTAATTTTAATTTAAAAACAAAAATATTTCTATTTTATTTTATTTTATTTTCGAAAATTCTACTCTCTCACCTCCTTCTAATTATTTATTTATTTACTAACACTTGTCTTCATCTCAAAATTCGAACCCTCTTTTCCTTTTGGTGTTCGAATTTCTCTTCTTCTATTCTTTTCTTCTTTTACTCACATAAAAGAATCTCTATACTGTGACATAGAGGATTCCATATTTTCTTTTGTGTTCTCTTCTTTTTCATATGAGCAGGAACAAGGATAAGAACATTCTTGTTGAAGCTGATCCTGAACCTGAAAGGACTCTGAAGAGGAAGCTTAGGGAAGCTAAAGCACAACTCTTTGGAGAAAATCTGACAGAAATTTTCGAAAAAGAAGGAGACATGGCTGAAAATAATAACAATGCAAGGAAGATGCTTGGTGACTTTACTGCACCAAATTCCAATTTACATGGAAGAAGCATCTCAATCCTTACCATTGGAGCAAACAATTTTGAGCTAAAGCCTCAATTAGTTTCTCTGATGCAACAGAACTGCAAGTTTCATGGACTTCCATCAGAAGATCCTTTTTAGTTCTTAATTGAATTCTTGCAAATCTGTGATACTGTTAAGACCAATGGGGTTGACTCCGAGGTCTACATGCTTATGCTTTTCTCGTTTGCTGTAACAGACAGAGCTAGAATATGGTTGGACTCTCAACCTAAAGATAGCCTGAACTCTTGGGATAAGCTGGTCACGGCTTTCTTAGCCAAGTTCTTTCCTCCTCAAAAGCTTAGCAAGCTTAGAGTGGATGTTCAAACCTTCAAACAGAAAAGAGGTGAATTCCTCTATGAAGCTTGGGAGAGATATAAGCAACTGACCAAAAAGTGTCATTCTGACATGCTTTCAGAATGAACCATCCTGGATATATTCTATGATGGTCTGTCTGAGTTATCAAAGATGTCATTGGACCATTCTGCAAGTGGATCCATTCACCTAAAGAAAACGCCTACAGAAGCTCAAGAACTCATTGACATGGTTGCAAATAACCAGTTCATGTACACTTCTGAAAGGAATCCTGTGAGTAATGGGACGCCTCAGAGGAAGGGAGTTCTTGAAATTGATACTCTGAATGCCATATTGACTCAGAATAAAATATTAACTCAGCAAGTCAATATGATTTCTCAGAGTCTGAATGGGTTGCAAGCTGCATCCAACAGTACTCAAGAGGTATCTTCTGAAGAAGAAGCTTATGATCCTGAGAACCCTGCAATAGCAGAGGTGAATTACATGGGGGAACCCTATGGGAATACCTATAATCCCTCATGGAGAAATCATCCAAATTTCTCATGGAAGGATCAACAAAAGCCTCAACAAGGCTTTAATAATGGTGGAAGAAATAGGTTTAGCAATAGCAAGCCTTTTCCATCATCCACTCAGCAACAGACAGAGAATTCTAAGCAGAATCTATCTAGCTTAGCAAATATAGTCTCTGATCTGTCTAAGGCCACTTTAAGTTTCATGAATGAAACAAGGTCCTCCATTAGAAATTTGGAGGCACAAGTGGGCCAGCTGAGTAAAAGAGTCACTGAAACTCCTCCTAGTACTCTCCCAAGCAATACAGAAGAGAATCCAAAAAGAGAGTGCAAGGCCATTACCTTGCTTGGTGTGGCCGAACCCAAAGAGGAGGAGGAGGATGTGAATCCTAGGGAGGAAGACCTCCTGGGATGCTCAGTGACCAATAAGGAGTTTCCCTTTGAGGAACCAAAGGAATCTGAGGCTCATCTAGAGACCATAGAGATTCCATTGAACCTCCTTCTGCCCTTCATGAGCTCTGATGAGTATTCTTCTTCTGAAAAGAATGAAGACGTTACTGAAGAGCAAGTTGCTAAGTACCTTGGTGAAATCATGAAGCTGAATGCTAAATTATTTGGTAATGAGACTTGGGAAGATGAACCTCCTTTGCTCACCAATGAACTAAATGCATTGGATAAGCAGAACTTACCTCAAAAGAAACAGGATCCTGGTAAATTCCTAATTCCCTGTAACATAGGCACCATGACCTTTGAGAAGGCTCTGTGTGACCTGGGATCAGGAATAAACTTAATGTCACTCTCTGTAATGGAGAAACTGAGAATATTTGAGGTACAGGCTGCCAATTTCTCATTAGAGATGGCAGACAAATCCATGAAAATGGCTTATGGACAAGTAGAGGACGTGTTGGTAAAGGTTGAAGGATTTTACATCCCTGCTGATTTCATAATCCTAGACACTGGGAAGGATGAGGATGAATCCATCATCCTTGGAAGACCCTTCCTAGCCACAGCAAGAGCTCTGATTGATGTGGACAGAGGAGAGTTGGTCCTTCAACTGAATAAGGACAACCTTGTGTTTAAAACTCAAGGATCTCCTTCTGTAACCATGGAGAGGAAGCATGAAAAGCTTCTCTCACTACAGAGTCAACCAAAGCCCCCACAACCAAACTCTAAGTTTGGTGTTGAACCCCTACATTCAAACTCTAAGTTTGGTATTGGAAGGTACCAACAATGCTCTGAATATCTGTGAGGCTCCATGAGAGCTCACTGTCAAGCTACTGACATTAAAGAAGCGCTTGTTGGGAGGCAACCCAATTTAATTATATCTATTTATTTTCTATTGTTATTTTACATTTTTTTTAGGTTGATGATCATGTGGAGTCACAAAAACTACTGAAAAATCAAAAACAGAATGAAAAACAGCATTAAAAACAGCTCACCTTGGAGGAAGAACTTACTGGCGTTTAAATACCAGTAAGAAGCATCAAACTAGCGTTTAACGCTAGAAAGAAGCATCAAGCTGGCGTTAAACGCCAGAAACAAGCAACAGACTGGCATTTAACGCCAGAACAGAGCATGGAAGTGGCGTTAAACGCCAGAAACAGGCTACATTTGGGTGTTTAACGCCAAAAACAGGCAGCAGTCTGGCGTTAAATGCCAGTATTGCATACAAAGGGCGTTTTACACGCCTAATTGGAGCAGGGATGTTAAGTCCTTGACCCCACTGGATCTGTGGACCCCACAGGATCCTCACCTTTCTTCTCTCCTCTTCACACCTTTTCATAACTCTCTTCCACAAATACCCTCCACCAATCACCTCCATTACTCCTCCAAAACCATCATACAATCCACCTACACCCACCCACTCAAATTCAAACCATCACTCCTTCCTTTTCACACATCATAACCACCTAAAACCCCCCTTGGCCGAACCACTCACACCTCTCCATCTCATCTATTTTCTTCTTCTTCTACTCCCTCTTCTCTTCTTTTGCTCGAGGACGAGTAAACCTTCTAAGTTTGGTGTGGTAAAAGCGTTGCTTTTTGTTTTTCCGTAACCATTTATGACACCTAAGGCCAGAGAAACCTCTAGAAAGAGGAAAGGGAAGGCAAAAGCTTCCACCTCTGAGTCATGGGAGATGGAGAGATTCATCTCAAAGCAACATGGGACAACTAAGGATGGAGCATGGAGCGCACTCCATCATCCTCCATGAGATTAGAGAAGATCAAAGAGCTATGAGGGAGGAGCAACAAAGACAAGGAAGAGACATAGAGGAGCTCAAGAGCACCATTGGTTCTTCAAGAAGAGGAAGACGCCACCCTCACTAAGGTGGACCCGTTTCTTAATCTCCTTGTTCTTATTTTCCTGTTTTTTGTTTACTATGCTTTATGTTTAAGTTTGTGTCTTATTACACAACATGGGACAACTAAGGATGGAGCACCAAGAGCACTCCATCATCCTCCATGAGATTAGAGAAGATCAAAGAGCTATGAGGGAGGAGCAACAAAGATAAGGAAGAGACATAGAGGAGCTCAAGAGCACCATTTGTTCTTCAAGAAGAGGAAGACGCCACCCTCACTAAGGTGGACCCGTTTCTTAATCTCCTTGTTCTTATTTTCCTGTTTTTTGTTTACTATGCTTTATGTTTAAGTTTGTGTCTTATTACATGATCATTAGTATTTAAGTGTCTATGCCTTAAAGTTATGAATGTCCTATGAATCCATCACCTCTCTTAAATGAAAACTGTTTTAATTACAAAAGAACAAGAAGTACATGGTTTCGAATTCATCCTTGAAACTAGTTTAATTATTTTGATGTGGTGACAATACTTTTTGTTTTCTGAATGAATGCTTGAACAGTGCATATGTCTTTTGATATTGTGGTTTATGAATGTTAAATATGTTGGCTCTTGAAAGAATGATGAAAAAGGAGAAATGTTATTGATAATCTGAAAAATCATAAAATTGATTCTTGAAGCAAGAAAAAGCAGTGAATACAAAAGCTTGCAAAAAAAAAAGAAAAAAAAAAGAGAAAAGAAAAAATGGCAAAAAAAAAAAAGAAAAAGAAAAAGCAAGCAAAAAAAGCCAAAAGCTCTTTAAACCAAAAGGCAAGAGCAAAAAGCCAATAGCCCTTAAAACCAAAAGGCAAGGGTAATAAAAAGAATCCAAGGCTTTGAGCATTAGTGGATAGGAGGGCCTAAAGGAACAAAATCCTGGCCTAAGCGGCTAAACCAAGCTATCCCTAACCATGTGCTTGTGGCGTGAAGGTGTCAAGTGAAAACTTGAGACTGAGCGGTTAAAGTTGAGGTCCAAAGCAAAAGAAGAGTGTGCTTAAGAACCCTGGACACCTATAATTGGGGACTTTAGCAAAGTTGAGTCACAATCTGAAAAGGTTCACCCAGTTATGTGTCTGTGACATTTATGTATTCGGTGGTAATACTGAAAAATAAAGTGCTTAGGGCCACGGCCAAGACTCATAAAGTAGCTGTGTTCAAGAATAAACATACTGAACTAGGAGAATCAATAACACTATCTGAATTCTAAGTTCCTAAAGATGCCAATCATTCTGAACTTTAAGGGATAAAGTGAGATGCCAAAACTATTCAAGAGGCAAAAAGCTACTAGTCCCGCTCATCTGATTGGAGCTAAGTTTCATTGATATTTTGGAATTTATAGTATATTCTCTATGGAGCTACAGGAGTCCAAATGGTGCTCTCTCAATTGAGTTGGAAAGTAGACATCCAGGGCTTTCCAGCAATATATAATAGTCCATACTTTGCCCGAATTTAGATGACGCAAACTGGCGTTCAACGCCAGCTCTCTGCCCTATTCTGGAGTTAAATGCCAGAAACAGGTTGCAAAGCAGAGTTAAATGCCAGAAACAGGTTACAAACTGGCGTTCAACTCCAAAGAAGATCTCTACACGTGAAAGCTTCAATGCTCAGCCCAAGCACACACCAAGTGGGCTCCGGAAGTGGATTTCTGCATCATTTACTCATTTTTGTAAACCATAGTAACTAGTTTATTATAAATAGGACTTTTTACTATTGTATTTACATCTTTGATCAGTTTTATGCTATCTTAGACCTTTATGGGGGCTGGCCATTCGGCCATGCCTGGACCATTATCACTTATGTATTTTCAACGGTAGAGTTTCTACACACCATATATTAAGGTGTGGAGCTCTGCTGTTCCTCATAAATTAATGCAAAGTACTATTGTTTTTCTATTCAATTCAAGCTTATTCCTATTCTAAGATATTCATTCGCACCCAAGAACATGATGAATGTGATGATTATGTGACGCTCATCACCATTCTCACCTATGAACACGTGCCTGACAACCACTTCCGTTCTACATGAAGATGAGATAGAATGAGTATCTCTTAGGTATCTAATACAGGGGACCGAGTCCGAGATATTAGAATCTTCGTGGTATAAGTTAGAATCCATGGACGGCCATTCCTGAGATCCGAAAAGTCTAAACCTTGTCTGTGGTATTCCGAGTAGGATCTGGGAAGGGATGGCTGTGACGAGCTTCAAACTCGCGAGTGCTGGGCATAGTGACAGATGCAAAAGGATCACTGAATTCTATTCCAGTATGATCGAGAACCGACAGATGATTAGCCATGCAGTGACAGCGCATTGGACCATTTTCACTGAGAGGACGGGATGTAGCCATTGACAGCGCATTGGACCATTTTCGCTGGTCATTTTGGTGTGTCACGCGTATGCGTCATCCACGCACACACGTCTTTGTGCAAACTCCAACCCACGCGTACGCGTCAGGCACGCGCACGCGTCGCTGCAAATTTCTCCATATCGTGCGCACGCGTAAGCCATGCGTGCGCGTCGATGCTCGCTGGTTATCTCCTTAGTTTCTTGTGTTCCTTCCATTTTTGCAAGCTTTCTCTCCATTCTCTAACCATTCCTGCCCTATAAAGCCTGAAACACTTAACACACGGATCACGGCATCGAATGGTATAAAGGAGAATTAAAATACACAATTTAATGCTTTGTAGGAAGCAAGTTTTCAACCATAGAACAAAACTGGGAAGGAATTTGTAAAATCATGCAAATCATATAAATAAGTGGGTAAAGACTTGACAAAAACCACTCAATTGAACACAAGATAAACCATAAAATAGTGGTTTATCAACCTCTCCACACTTGAACATTAGCATGTTCTCATGCTTAGCTTAAGGAGATAAAATAAATGAGTAGGGAAAAATAAGACTCATGCAATGCAATGCAGCCTATGTATGAATGCAACTATATGCTAAGATGATTCTATCTACTTGGTTAAAAGTAAATAAGTTCTTCAAGACAAAAATAAATCAGATATCACTAATTAAAATCATAAAGTAAAGACAAGTAAACTTGTAAGAAGATAGCTCATGAAAGCAGGGAACATAGAGTCAAGCATTGAACCCTCACTGATAATATATGTGCACTCTAATCACTCAAGTGTATAGGGTAATCACTCTACTCTTCTCTAGTCATGCTTTCTAAACCTTGTTCTTCACCTAACCAATCAACACATATTTAATGCACCAATGCAAAGATCATGAGGTCTTTTCAAGGTTGTAATGGGGCTAAGGTAAGGGTGAGGGTATATATATGGCTAAGTGAGCTATAAATTGAATCCTTGACTAACTTAAGCTCTCACCTATACAAACACTCTATATACTTTTAAAATTATGCCTAGCTATCCAAAATTCCCACTTTTGCATATTTCACATACTCATGCATCAACATTCCTTTTAATTTGTATCACATATGCATTGATCTTTTCGTTAACTTAACATTGGGGTAATTTTGTCCCTTTATTTATTTATTTATTTATTGAATATTTTTTATTTTTTTTAAATAATAGAAGAATAAACATAACTTATCAATGCACATGGATTTTTTTTAATTTTTTTGGTCTTACATGAGTAAGTACCTAAATTCCCAATATTTTATCATTTAAGCACTGTACACTTTTCATTAACCCAAGTTTCCACAGTTTTTCCACACTTAATTGATATACAATCTCTAACTTAAGCTAACCAAAGATCTAATTTAGGGTAATTAATTTGTTTTTCCGCTTAAGGCTAGTGATGTGGTAAAATATAGAACAAATGGGGATAAAAGGGCTCAAAGTGGCTAACAAAGGTAATTGAAAGGGTAGGCTAATTGGGATAAGTGAGCTGATAATCAAACAATGGCCTCAATCATATGCATGCATATAAACATATTAAACATTGGAAATATAGGATGAAACAAAATATAGATTACAATCATAGAGAAGGAAACACACAAGAATAAAATATTATGGTTAAATAGTGAAACCATCTAATTAGGCTCAAAAATCTTACTGGGTTGTGTGTTTTTAGCTATAACCCATGTTCCAAATACAACTTCCAACAAGTTTAACAAAAATTTTAATTTAAATTAGTGAAATTTTCAAAATTAGGGTCTTAAAAAGAAACTTATTGTTTTTCAACCAATTAGAACATGCATGCAAATACCTATTACTATGCAATTTATCCTATTCTAACAAAAGAAAATTAACTTAATTGTGTTAAGAAAGAGAAATTACCTCCGGAAGTCAGGTACTGACCGACCTCCCCACACTTAAAGCTTGGCACCGTCCTCGGTGCCATCAGTTAGGAACAAAGGGGGCTGGTAGCAGTATCTCCACAATCGGGACCGTCATGGCTCCCTGTGCTGGTAAATGAAGTGGAGTCCGGGGTGTCCGGGTCTTCTTCAGCTGGGTGGTTACCAACAAGTAGCTCCTTGAGGTATGTAACTCGGCGCTTGTTACGGCGCTCTCTTGGCTTTCCCTGCCGGTCAAGCCGGTCCAACCTCTCAAGTATCTAATAGAGCAGTTGATTTGTTGAAGGTGCTTGTGATGTGGAAGGAGAAGGAATATCTCCGGCCGGTTCTGCAGGCTGGTTAGTAGTGGCTGCTGGGGGTCTGATGTACTTCCCGTTAGGGACGTACTGATCATCCCGTGGAATCATGGCCTTGGTGTCCCCAGCTCTGTAGGAGACTCCAGCTGCTGAGACTAGATCTGAAACCAAGGCGGGAAAGGGTAGGTTGCCCGCGATCTGTACGTGTCTCATGGCATGCCGAAGGTGTCTTGGTAAATTGAGAGGCTGGTCTGTAAGGATAAACCAGAGGAGAACAACCATATCTGCAGTGAAGGAGGACTCGTGAGTGCTCGAAAAGATGTAATGGGACATAATCTGTGCCCATACTCGAGCCTCCAAAGTAAGTGTTGAAGCCAATATGCCCTTAGGTCAGGATTGATGGTATCCATAGATCCATCTGCTGCCAGGTTGTGCTATAACTCTGAGGACGGTGTCCCAGTCAAATTGGTATGTTTGGCGCAGGGGGAAGATCTAAAGCTTACTGAATAGCCTCTTCAGTTATGGGGACTTGCTTCTGATGGACATAGATAGACTGCAGGGTCGACATGTGAAAATTGGAGTAGAATTCAACTACCCATGAGAAATTGACCTGCCGTGGCTGTCTCCGTAAGAATCCCATTGTCTGCGTTCAATTCGGGGCTCTACAAAATCAACAATGTGGGTCGGGAGGATGAGAAGATGCTCATTATTATAGTTCCGCTCAGCCAGGATGGAAAATATCTGCTCACAGTAGCAGTTAGTGAACCGTGCAGTGTCCCTTGCTGGAAAGGCTTTCTCTGTTTTATTGACCTTAATAATCCTCTTGACTCTCTTTGTTGAGGGCTTTACTGCTATTGTGGAAGGTTCCGCAGCTAGTGCTCTTTTTGTTCCTTTCCTTGCCGGTGGTTTAGGAGTAGCTTTCTCTTTACCCTTCTTGGTGGCCATCCTGAAAAGGGAAGAAGAAAGTAACATGTAAAGCTGAGGGTTTGAGCAAGGAAGAGGATGGTACAAGTGATAATCAATGCCAAGGTAAAGAAGGATGACGTTAACACATGGTCGTGACTACATGTGATCAGTTCATCACTGGAAATATAGCAAGTGCATGTTATGGCAATTAGATGCAAGATGTTTATTGGCATGCTGGCAAAGGCATGAGTAGCATAGATCAAGCATTAATTGCCTAATTTGATTATCAAATGTTTCAAACTAACAATCTGTTTGTATTGACAATTATATTCAATCAATAAAATATTGAAAGGGGTTTTGTGAAAAACAGGCGTTAGAGTAGTAGGTGATAAATCCCGATTTTGTGGTTTATCTTGTGCTTATTTTGGGGGATTTTATCACCTTTTCTCACATTTATTCAATGAAATAGCATGGTTTTGCAATTCTCCTTTGATTTGTGCTTAAATGTTAAAACATGCTTTTTAGGCCCTAAAATTGGTGATTTTTAATTCACTTTAATTCCATTTGATGCCTTGATATGTTTGTTGAGTAATTTCAGGTTCATAAGGCAAGTATTGGATGGAAGAAGTGCGGAGAAAAGCATGCAAAGTGGGAGAACTCATGAAGAAATGAAGGAACCATAAAGCTGTCAAGTCTGACCTCTTCGCACTCAAACAATCATAACTTGAGCTACAAAGGTCCAAATGAGGCGGTTCTAGTTGCGTTGGAAAGCTAACATCTGGGGCTTCAAAATGATATAAAATTTTTTA
This sequence comes from Arachis ipaensis, assembly GCF_000816755.2. Taxonomy (NCBI): domain Eukaryota; kingdom Viridiplantae; phylum Streptophyta; class Magnoliopsida; order Fabales; family Fabaceae; genus Arachis; species Arachis ipaensis. The sequence continues at coordinate 100,269,540 of NC_029788.2, forward strand.
TATGTTACTGATGAGCGGATATTTTATACGCTTTTTGGGGATAATTTCATATAGTTTAGAGTATGTTTTAGTTAGTTTTTAGTCTATTTTTATTAGTTTTTAGGAAAAATTCATATTTCTGGACTTTACTATGAGTTGTGTGTTTTTCTGTAATTTCAGGTATTTTTCTGGCTGAAATTGAAGAAGCTGAGCAAAAATCTGATTCAGGCTAAAAAAGGACTGCTGATGCTGTTGGATTCTGACCTCCCTGCACTCAAAGTGGATTTTCTGGAGCTACAGACTTCAAACCAACAATCTCTGTGGGATTCGACCCTTACTCACGTAAGGTATTACTTGGACGACCCAGTGCACTTGCTGGTCATATGTGCAAAATTGTAAGAGAGTCACAATTCGTGCACCAAGTTTTTGGCGCCGTTGCCGGGGATTGTTCGTGTTTGAACAACTGACGGATTATTTTGTTGCTTAGATTAGGAAAAAAAATCTTTCTTTTTGGTTTAGAGTCTTTTATTATTTATCCCTTGTTAAAACACTTTAAATTTATAACTCAGTTAGTTAGAACGTGGTGTTTATGTTCATGGTAATTGGCTATCATAATTTTTTTTAAATCTTTTTCAAAAATAATTTTTTTCTATTAAATCCTGTGCCAAACTTTAAGTTTGGTGTTTTCAAAAATAATCTTTCTTAAAATTTTCGAAAGTTCCATCATAACTCATTTGGCTAGAGCGTTAATCTGTGTTCTTGGTAATTGGGTTAGAATCTTTTATACTCTTTTCAAAACCTTCTTTTTCAAAAATATTTTTTTCTAACTGGCGTTCAGCGCCAGAAACAAGGCAGGATTGGCGTTCAACGCCAGAAATGGGCAAGAATCTGGCGTTGAACGCCCAAAATGGGCACATTCCTGGCATTCAGGCGCCAGGAACAGACAGTGAGCTGGCGTTTAACGTCACTCCAGCTTCTGACTCTGGCACTCAAATGCCAGTGAGGGATCAGACACACACAAGTGCTGATAACAACCCCTCTAAAAAGGCTTCTTTAACCACTAAGGTTGAGGAATATAAAGCCAAGATACC
>NC_029788.2:100270740-100270962 GCF_000816755.2 Arachis ipaensis
ACCTTCTTTTTCATAAATAATATTTTCTCTATTAAATTGTGTGCCAAACTTCAAGTTTGGTGTTTTCTTGTTGAATCCCCCTTGGTTTTCGAAAATTTTGGTGGTTTTCTAAAAATTTTTAAGTTTGGTGTTCTTTGGTGTTGTTCTTGTGTTCTTGTGAATCTTCAAAGTGTTCTTGAGTTTTCCTTGTGTCTTGATCTTAAAATTTTTAAGTTTGGTGTT